>NC_057808.1:439187275-439197908 GCF_018294505.1 Triticum aestivum
TGCCATGTTTTGGGCCAAATGCCGGCCCATATTTGATCCGGTCCATAAACAACCTGCCATGTTCCGGGCCAATAAAGGCCCATATGAGATCCAACCCATTAAAAGCCTACCACGTTCTGGGCCAAATTACGGCCTAGATCAGATCCGTCCTAAAAGTGCGTTAAGTCGACTAGAGGGGGGGGGGGGGAATAGGCGATTTTTATTAATTCTTCACTGAGGAATTTCAGGTTGAGGAAATTCATTAGCGAAGAACTACTTGTAGCGGAATAAGTACTCAGATGCAAACATAACAGAACATAAGCATGGTCATCATGATGAAATGAAAACACGCACAGAGTACAGAAAGCGTAAACACAGGATAAATAGGATGAAGACAAACAGACTGAAGAAATTGACCTGAGGAAATTGAGAAAGTCTTCAGTCAAAGTCTTCAAACAAATATGAACAAGCACACAACACAGTAATGAGGAAATGAAAGAGTTGAGGAAATAGAACCAGTAGGCTTGGTGAAGATAATGATTTGGTAGACCAGTTCCAACTGCTGTGATAGTTGTACGTCTGGTTGGAGCGGCTAGGTATTTAAACCCGAGGACACACAGTCCCGGACACACAGTCCTCACCATATTCTCCTGGAGCTAAGGTCACACAGACCTCGCCCAAACACTCGTGGTAAGTCTTCAGGTGACTTCCAAACCTTCACAAACTCGGTCACTCGGTGATCCACAATTTCCTCTTGGATGCTCTAGACCATGACGCCTAACCGTCTGGAAGATGCACAGTCTTTAAAGGTAACAAGCGTCGGATCCACGCAGGATCAATCTCTTCAGTGATGCTCAATCACTTTGGGTTTGTAGGTGTTTGGGTTTGGGTTTTCCTCACTTGATGATTTTCGCTCAAAGTCCTCGGAGGATGGGATGCTCTCAAATGACAAGTGTCAGTTTCTCTCGGAGCAGCCAACCAGCTAGTGGTTGTAGGGGGCGGCTATTTATAGCCTAGGGAGCAGCCCGACATGATAAGACATAAATGCCCTTCAATGATATGACCGTTAGGTGGGTAGATATTTTGGGACAGCTGGCGAGTAGCATAGCAACGGTCGGAAATTTGACTATGAAATTCCTCAGGGCTATCATGTTCCTCACTTGTAGGCAATCCGCACTGGCGAATTCCTAACTCCTCAGTCAGAACAAATTCCTCAGAGACTAGAAGAACTTCGTCTCTGTCACTGAAGAAATTGACTGAACTGTATGAGGTTTCCAATGGCTTCACTCGAAAGGATTGGTAGGTGTAGGATTTTGAGTTGAGCATCACATGGAAATTTTTCCTTAGTATTTCCTCGACCCCCTATAACAGTATGGTGTTTCCTATGACTCAAGAAAGATAAAATGAAATTACGAAAACAAAAGTCTTCACGCTCCATGTTCCGCGCCTGAAATCCAAGTCTTCATGGTCACACCAATTTCTTCACTTTCAAAGTCTTCAGAAATCCGAAGTCTTCAGTCGAAGACATTCAATTTTAGGGTCGACTTTCTCTGTAAATATCAAACTCCTCATAGACTTATAGACCCGTGTACAAGCACAAACGCATCAGTCCCTTAACCTATAAATCTTCAATACACCAAAATCACTAAGGGGCACTTGATGCACTTACAATCTCCCCCTTTTTGGTGATTGATGACAATATAGGTTAAGTTTTCAATGGGGATAAAACATATGAAGTGTAACTACTGATATTGAGGAATTTGATAGCAAGATATAGAAGAACTCCCCCTGAAGATGTGCATAGTGAGGAATTTGCTTGTGAAGCAATGCACACTTGAAGAGTAGAATCATGGAGATCTCCCCCTATATCTTGTAATTCATGCACGCATTTGACATATAATATGAAGAATTTGAAATGCATGATGAAATATGTGGACTGATGTAATTCAGCATGCATGCATTGACATAAATGAGGAATAAGCATGCAGAATAACACAACAAAAGTATCAGACCACCATCAGGTTTAAGTTTACAATTCGATCCAGCAAAGTCTTCAAAAGAACGAGAGTTGTAACTTAGCAAAAAAACACTATATGTAGACCCGCTTGAAGACTAACTCAAATTTCTCCCGCTTTGTCATCGAATGACCAAAAGGATCGAAAAATGAGGATTAACGCCCCTGAAGAATATCATGATGATGGAGGAGCGCCAGCTTGTTGGGGTCGGTTGTTGTAGTAGGGCCTGCCGCAGTGTCGTCCAAATCTTCATGCTCATCCGTGTCGCGCGATGAAGAATATGAGCTGGCCACCAAGGAGGGAACTTTGACTTTCTTGAATTTCTTCGCGGGTGGCTGAGACCAGTCAAAGTCCTGCTTGAGACCCATTTGCTTCAGATCTTCTTCACCATAAAGATGTGACAGAACAACCCAGGTGCGACCGAAGACTTCATGGAGGTAGTAATGGTTTTTCTTCACTGCATTGTGTGTAGCAGTCATGTTGTGAAGAATAGAAACAAAGTGACGCTTAACCCATTTGTGGTTGTGATCGACCTTCTGGTGAAGACTGAGGAGAAGCTCATGATCAGTCATCGCCCTTGGAGCTGTGCCTTGAGGATTTTGCTTTGAAGCATTTGCGGCAGAGTCATGAGTGGTAGAGTCATCATTGGTGGAGTAGGATGCAGCTTTGCGGAATTAACCATTCAATGGACGAATGCCTTCATCAATAATAGCAGTGGCCTTGCCCTTTTCACCAGTCGAAGAATATGTCCGTTTGAGGACTTCAATGGGGGGCAAGTAGCTGAGATGATTCTGAAAGTCAGCCTTGTAGTTGAGTGAAGACCTTGTTCTGAGGAATCTCATAATCCAAGGAGCGTAAGGCTTCATCTCAAATGGATATAATGCAACATTCGCCAGAGTCCTCATGAAGAAATCATGGTAGTTGACAGGAACACTATGAATGATGTTCAAAGTAGATTCGTTATGATGCCAATGACTTCTTCATCATTCGAGTCGTGGCCTTTAATTGGACTCAATGTCTTCGTCAGAATGAGATAGACAGTCCGAGGCACATACTGCAATTCCTTCACGAGGAATTTTGTCCTTGGGGCTTGACCGGGCTTCAGCGGCTTCATCAATACTTGCATGTAGTGATCTGTAAGCTCAGGTTCATGGTATAAACAACGAGCACCTTCGAGGGGAGGACTGACAGGCAGGGCATGAAGCAATTCAGAGGCCGGTGCTTTGAAGTGAGTATTTTCTGTCATCCAGTCCAACACCCAAGAGTTCACATCTTCAGCATTTCTTGTGATGTGCAGCGTTGCATAGAACTGAAGAATTAGCTCTTCATTCCAATCAACAATATCAGTGCAGAAGTTGAGCAGTCCAGCGTCATGAAGAACACTAAGGACTGGCGTGAAGCAAGGCAGTGATTCCATGTCCACGTGAGGAATATGCTCATGGTCGAAGACTTTGTCTTTGTTGAAGAGCAGCGAAGAATAGAAGTTAGCTTGGCTGGCATTCCAGAAACGCTTCCTTCTAAGATGAGCAGAGTCATATGGGTTGTACTCCATGAAGAACACATGCTCGTGGAAGAAGTCATCAGCCTTGAAGTTTTGCTTCTTTGAGAAGGGATCCTTTGGCTTGGGCTGAAGAGTGTCAGTCAATTGCATCACAACCTCAGGATCGCAATCTCAGGATCCACAAGCTGAGGAATTTCAGTTTCTTCTTCAGTGGCAGCCTGGGTCTTCAATTCTTCAGCAATTTCATCAGCACTGGCGGCTGGAATCTCGTCATGAATAGACGGAGTGGGGTGAGGTTCTTCAGAGCCCATTTGAACTTCAGTGTGCACTGGGGACTGAGGAATTTGTTTTGCAAAGGAGTGAACAAGGGAGAATTGGGGTGCTGACTTTCCCAAAAGTCATCATTCATCACAGGTGTTGTGCTCCCAGTGTCCACATCCTCATCTTCTTCACTCATTTCTTCAACGCCGGCCTCTTCAGCTGTGAACTGAGGCATGGGCGATGAGACAACTGGGGTTGAAGGGATTGTATCCACTTCAATTTCTTCATCCAACTGCTCTGAAGTAGCAGCAGAAGGAACATCTTCATCAGATCCACTAGGGATCGCATAGTCTTCACCAAAGGGAACGAGTTCCTTTGATGGAATGCATGAGACTGGAACAACATCAATTGGATTCTCAAAAGAGCTGGTCAATTTCTTCATCTTCTTTGGAGCTGAAGATTCTGATGAAGTTGATGCTTTCCTTTTCTTCACTGCTATACGCTCCGCAGCCTTGTTCTTCTTCGCATCTGATGTAGAAGGAAGAATTGGACTTGGTGTAGGTGCAGGAGGAGCAGAGCAAATTTGTTCATTTTCTTCAGGCACAACTGATGCAGGTGCCCTGGCATGGTCAGTTTCTTCAGGCACAACGGTTGAAGCTTCAGCTGGCCTGACAATTTCTTCAGGCGCAACACTAGTGGTTGCCCTGACGGTATCATCAGCGGCTGGAATGCAGTCATCAGCCCTGGTACTAGCGGTTTCATCAGCAGCCTGATTTTCATCAGCGTTGCTGGCATATTCTTCTGTAGGCTGAGCAGATGCCTCGTCCTGTGGAATTTCTTGTTGCGTTGGGGCTGCAACATTGGAGGTGAATTTCTCAGTTAACTTCACAAATCTGACCTTGGCTCCAAGCCAGTCAGCATAGTAGCGATCAAATTCATCATTTAGATTCTTGATTTCTGATTGCAGAGCTACAAGTTCTTCAGGTGAAAGCTTCAAAACATTTTGCTTCAGAAAGCGCTCTTTCTTGTACTGTGCTTTCTTCACTTTCCTCCCCTGTTCATACTTCCATTTCTCTTCATCAATGAAGGTAGTCAACACATGACTTTGACCAGGAGTGAGGTTCATTTCAGGCAGAGGTGTGTTGGGGTCCTTATGCCACAAGTCGATGAAGTCGAGGATCAACTTTGGATCTAGCATCAATGGCACATTACTGCCTTTGGCTCTAGCGGCCCTGTGCTACCTGTCTCTGATGATTTCAGCGAGTTCTTCATCATCAGCTTCATCGTCATCAGACGGTACTTGGAAGGCGACCTGCTTCTTGTGAGAACTTGGTCGGGAACCTCGTCCAGCAGTGGCCTTAGTCTTCAGTAGAGTGGGGCCAGTTGAAGAATGCGGAGGAGCAGAAGAACTTGCAGAGGCTCCTGAGGCAATAGAGATGCCTGTTGTCCTTTGGCACGAGGCGAGATGCGCTGGTGCTGAGGATTTGGAAGGAGGAGCTGAGGACTTTGGAGGAGCTGGTGCAGCTTGAGGAATTTGCCGTGAGGGCTTTGCTGAGGAGCTGGGCCATGAGGGCATTGCAGATGAGTTTGGCTGTGAGGACTTTGATGCAGAAGCCATGGGCTTGTGTGCGCGCTTCTTTGGCATGGCCTTCTTAGGCTTGCTTGCAGAGGCCTCAACAGCAGCATCAGCAGAATCTTCATTGAATTTCTTCACCGCTTCTTTTGCCACTTTGGCCAGCTTGGCTTGACGCTTAGCCCATACCTTTGGAAATTCTTCACCTCTTCTGATGCTAGAGGTATCAGCCACTTGGCCAGGTGCCAATGGAGGTCTTGGGCATGGAGGGTGTACAGCGAATTTCTTCATGTACTTGGGTGTAACATAGCGATATTCCCTCCATTCTCTGGCCCATCTCCTCTCTATCCTCTGGATGCGCACTTTGCGCTCATTCTTGGTCTCCTTGCCATGTTTGGCCTCATTAGGAGTGCAATATTCATCATAGATATCCTCAGGGATTTCAAACGCTGTGTTGACTTCCAATTTCTTTCCTCCCTTCTGAGGTTTCTTGCCGTCAGCCATTTTCTTCAGCTGAGGAATTTGAACAATAGAATTCTCTGAAAAGGTGTGCAACTTTTCTTCGAGGAACGCTGCAAATGAGTTAAGTTGATGAGAACCTAGAGATTCAGCAGCGGACATGTGTACCTGTGAACAGAATATAGTTGCGAAGAATTTGGAGAGGTCATATGCGTTCTCAGAAGTTTTTTGCAAATAGAACAAGTTTGAGGAATTTGACCAGATGAGTCTTGAGGAATTTCACTAAGCATTCATTGACTTAGGTTCCAGAGTTGTATAGATTGAAAATCCACACAATTGAAGAATCTTGAATAAAAATGTTGCTTATGGAAACAGATCAAGAACAGATGTTGTGAGAGGTGTTTAGTGTGTGAAGATTTGAAGAATAAACACCTTTTGAAGATTTTGTAGAAAACATCAGAATCAACAAGGGCAGTAAAAGTAACTTTTATTTACCCTTGACGAAGAACACGATGAACTGTAGGTGTAGATTTAGAAGTTCATCAGTTCAGATCTTCCACGCCCTAACTTGGCAGAGGAAGACAGCTACGGCGGCGGCGGAGTGAAGAAATCCGCGGTCGGCGCGAGTACGACGGCGACGAGGTCGAGGCAGTGAAGCTCTTCCTCACCGACGACGCTGAAAGTAGCGGCGGCGCTAGGTTTTGAGAGCTCGAGCGAGGGAGCGAGGTCGAGCGGAGTAAAAATGAAGTGAGTAAGGGAGGGGGTATTTATAGCCGAAGTGAAAAACTGCTCGCCCTAGGAAATTGGACGAACGTGCCCCTGACCCTTCTCATTCGCGTGACATGTGTCACCCACGTACGGAGAGGTGGCGATCGTGCGAGATTGTGGGTGAATAGATAAGTCCATCATGGAATGTGGAACGGTTTAGCGGCAAACGCCGAAAATTCAGATAAGATAATTTTAAAGTTTCGTTCACAAATTCTTCAGTTGACAAGGACACAGTGAAGATTTTGAATGAGTTTCAAATAGAACGCACACGAAGAATTTGTGAATAGACTGGGTTGAGTTTAGCATAGAGGGGAAGGGGTCCGATCACATTCACTTAGCAGAAACAAGCAACTTGAAGAAATAGCAATAAGTGAATGTTGTAGAGGACAAAAACTCATATATGTATATATAGCCAATGAAGAACAACAACGGAAAGAGTGAAGACATCTGAAAGTTGAAGAAAGTGAACAACTGAGGAATTTCAAAAATTGAGGAAAAACTCAAATTGAAGATTTTTAACTTTTGGTGGTGGCGTGACCCACCGTATAAGAATGATGATTTCAAACACCGCGTACAATTGTCGTAGGGTTCTGAGAATCAAATTCTTCGTTAATTTCTTCACACTTAGAGTGTTAGTCTTTATTGATTGAAGAAAAACGTTTCTTCGTGTGTTGCACATCTAAGTCATCAATTTTGCATAAGTGTTAGGATGTGTGTCCTTTTCAAAGGACATTCGAAGATTCTAGGATATTTAGCTCACACCCCAACTTGCTAAATCTCTTCTCATCCAAGGGCTTTGTGAAGATATCGGCTAGCTGTTCTTCAGTCTTCACATGCTCAATAGAGATGTCGCCCTTCAACACATGATCACGAAGAAAATGATGACGAATCTAAATGTGCTTTGTCTTTGAGTGCTGAACTGGGTTATGAGCAATCTTGATGGCACTCTCATTGTCACAGTAGAGAGGCACATTCTTCATGTTGACGCTGTAGTCCTTGAGGGTTTGCTTCACCCACAGCAATTGAGCACAGCAAGAACCAGCAGCAATGTACTCAGCTTCAGCAGCAAACAGTGACACACAGTTCTGTTTCTTCGAGGACCAACAGACCAAGGATCGTCCGAGGAAATGGCATGTGCCTGATGTTGACTTACGGTCCACACGATCACCAGCATAGTCAGATTCTGAATATCCAATGAGATCAAAAGAGCCCTTGGGATACCATAATCCAAGTGTTGGTGTGTGAGCTAGATATCGAAGAATATGTTTCACAGCCTTATGGTATGATTCCTTCGGTGTAGCTTGAAATCGGGCACACATGCAAACACTAAGCATAATATCTGGCCTAGATGCACATAAATACAATAAAGAACCAATCATGGAGCGGTATACCTTTTGATCGAAGTTAATACCATTTTCATGAGTGCATAGATGGCCATTTGTGGGCATAGGGATTTTGACGCCTTTGCAATCTTGCATGCCGAATTTCCTCAGTACATCCTTGAGGTATTTCTCCTGAGATATGAATATGCCATTGCGCTGTTGACGAATTTGAAGACCTAAGAAGAATTTCAATTCTCCCATCCTAGACATTTGATATTCTTCACTCATCATATAGGCAAATTCATCACTGTAACGTTGGTCAGTACAACCAAAAATAATATCATCAACATATATTTGGCACACAAACAGTTCACCATCATATGATTTAGTGAAAAGAGTTGAGTCAAGTGAACCGGGGTTGAAGCCTTTCTTCATGAGGAATTCCTTCAAAGTATCATACCATGCCCGAGGGGCCTGCTTGAGGCCATAGAGGGTCTTATTGAGTCTGAAGACTTTGTTAGGATGCTTTGGATCTTCAAAACCTGGGGGTTGAGCAACATATACTTCTTCCTCAAGCTTACCATTGAGGAATGCACTTTTCACATCCATTTGATATAAGATGATATTATGATGGTTAGCATAAGCAAGTAGTATGCGAATAGCCTCAAGTCTAGCAATAGGTGCTAAAGTTTCATCGAAATCAATTCCTTCAACCTGTGTGTAGCCTTGAGTTACAAGCCATGCCTTATTCCTCACTACAAGGTCATTTTCATCTTGCTTGTTGTGGTAGATCCACTTTGTGCCAATGATATTGTGCTTGCGAGGATCTGGACGTTTAGCCAGTTCCGAGACGTCGTTGAGCTCGAATTGATGTAATTCCTCTTGCATAGCTTGAATCCACTCAGGCTCCAGAAATGCTTCATCTACCTTAGTGGGCTCTGTGATAGAGATGAAAGCAAAGTGCCCACAAAAGTAAGAAAACTGTGAAGCTCTTGAGCGAGTGAGAGGACCTGGTATGTTGATGTCGCTGATGATTTTCTCAATCTACACTTCATTTGCAAAGCGAGGATGAGCTGGTTGTCGTTGAGGAATTTGATCAGCATTTTCTTCAGCACCATTTTCCTCAGGTGCATCAGCATGATGTTCTTCACGTTCTGGAATGACTTCTTCAGCAAATTCTTCGGTAGGAATGACATCCTCAGTAGCCTTGAACTTGATGGATTCCTCAGGTGATTTTTCATCTAGCACCGGAGGTAGGTGCTCTCTTTGCGAGCCATTAGTTTCATCAAACCGCACATCTACAGTTTCAACAACTTTGTGGTGAACGTTGTTGAAGGACCTGTAGGTGTGCGAGTCCTTTCCGTAACCAAGCATAAAACATTCATGTGCTTTCGGTGCAAATTTAGAATTGTGATGAGGATCTTGTAACGCCCACGATGTGGCTATATCTCCCACGTGTCGAGGCACGACTTAGAGGCATAACCGCATAGTGGTTTTGTCGCAAGAAGGGTCATCTTCACACAATCCCATGTAATGAACAAGAATGGGATAAAGAGTTGGCTTACAATCGCCATTTCACACAATACATAAATATTATGCATACATCATCCAAAATACAAGCATATAGACCGACTACGGTCAAAATCCAGATGAAAATAAGATAACCCCAAATGCTAGATCCCCGATCGTCCCAACTGGGCTCCACTACTGATCATCAGGAAAAGACACATAGTAACGACCACGTTCCTCGTCGAACTCCCACTTGAGATCGACGCCATCATCTGCACTGGCATCGTCGACACCTGCAACTGTTTTGGTAGAATCTGTGAGTCACGGGGACTCAGCAATCTCACACCCGCGAGATCAAGACTATTTAAGCTTGTAGGAAAGGGAGGTGCAAAGAGGTGGAGCTGCAGCGGCAAAAGCATATATGGTGGCTAACTTGCGCAAATGAGAGCGAGAAGAGAAGCAACGGAACGGGCGTCATCTAGCAATGACCAAGAAGAGATCCTGAACACCTACTTACGTCATTCATAACACAGACCGTGTTCACTTGCCGGACTCCGCCGAGAAGAGACCATCACGGCTACACACGCAGTTGATGTATTTTACTTGGGTCAAGTGACAAGTTATCTACAACCGGACATTAACAAATTCCCATCTGCCTCATAACCGCGGGCATGACTTTCAAAAGATATTACCCTGCAGGGGTGTCCCAACTTAGCCCATCATAAGCTCTCACGGTCAACGAAGGATAAACCTTCTCCCGGAAAGACCCGATCAGTCTCGGAATCCTGGTTTACAAGACATCTCGACAATGGTAAAACAAGACCAGCAAAGCCGCCCGAATGTGCCGACAAATCCCGATAGGAGCTGCACATATCTCGTTCTCAGGGCACACCGGATAAGTCAAGCTACGAGTAAAACCAGACCTCGAGTTTCCCCGAGGTGGCCCCGCAGGCTGCTCGGTTCGGACCAACACTCGAAGGAGCACTGGCCCGGGGGGGTTAAAATAAGATGACCCTCGGGCTCGCGAAAACCCGGGGGAAAAGGCTTAGGCGGCAAATAGTAAAACCAAAGTTGGGCCTTGCTGGAGGAGTTTTATTCAAGGCGAACTGTCAAGGGGGTCCCATAAATCACCCGACCGTGTAAGGAACGCAAACTCAAGGAACATAATCCCGGTATAACAGTAACTAGGGCGGCAAGAGTGGAACAAAACACCAGGCATAAGGCCGAGCCTTCCACCCTTTACCAA
>NC_057808.1:439197970-439218171 GCF_018294505.1 Triticum aestivum
AAGATGACCCTCGGGCTCGCGAAAACCCGGGGGAAAAGGCTTAGGCGGCAAATAGTAAAACCAAAGTTGGGCCTTGCTGGAGGAGTTTTATTCAAGGCGAACTGTCAAGGGGGTCCCATAAATCACCCGACCGCGTAAGGAACGCAAACTCAAGGAACATAATCCCGGTATAACAGTAACTAGGGCGGCAAGAGTGGAACAAAACACCAGGCATAAGGCCGAGCCTTCCACCCTTCACCAAAATATATAGATGCATTAATTAAATAAGAGATATTGTGATATCCCAACATATCCATGTTCCGACATGGAACAAACTTCAGCTTCACCTGCAACTAGCAACGCTATAAGAAGGGCTGAGCAAAAGCGGTAACATAGCCAAACAACGGTTTGCTAGGAAAGGATGGTTAGGGCTGACATGGCTAAAATGGGAGACATGATATAGCAAGTGATAGGTAGCGGAGCATGGCAATAGAGCGAACAACTAGCAAAGCAAAGATAGAAGTGATTTCGAGGGGTGGTCATCTTGCCTGCAAGGTTCTCAGAGTTGTCGAAAGCTTGATCCTCGTAAGCGTACTCGACAGGTTCCTCGTACACGAACTCGTCTCCCGGCTCTACCCAAGACAAGAATACAAACAAACGGAACCACAATCAACAACGAGAAATGCACAAGCAACATGATGCAAAACATGTATGATATGCAAGATATGATATGCGATGCATATGCGAGCTCCGGAGGGGAAATGATGAACATGGCAGTAACTTGGCAAACCAAGCATTCCACTGGAAAGATGAGATGATTTCGGTCGAAATCGATATAAAGATCACCGGAATCGGATGCACGGTTTGCAAATGGCAAGCAAAACAAGAATGACACGAATCTGCGATAAACAGTAAGATAGTACTTAAAATGCAACAAACAACAATGCTACAGCACCCCAACATAGCAACAAAGCACATGGAAGTAATCTACAGGAGATTCTTGACAAAAGATGAACACTGAGCTACGGCTAGTTCACCACATATCAAGCTCAAACAAGCATGACAAAAGTGCAAAAGATTACAGGTTCACAGACTTAGTGAAAAACTGGACACGGCAGTAAACAGCATCAGGTAGCAATGTTCAGAGCACGAAATCAACATGCTACAGGAACTTCACATAGCAAAACAAGGCATAGTAGTATTCTAATAAATGCACATGACAAAAATCCCTTACTAACCATAAGCCAAAAAGGACCAGAAGATATGATGGCAAGCATGTAAACATAGCAAGTTTCGTTATCAGGTTTCAGACTTAGCAGAAAAACAGAGCATGGCAGAAATAATAATATGTAGGCCTCTTTGTGAGCTTGATGCACTCACTACAGAGCAATACATGACAAACCAAGCACACCTACAGCTAGATGGAATATTTATGAAGCTAACCATGGCAAGAACAATTGCATCGCATGTATGGATCAACTACACTAAGCTTGGCAAAATTGCATATCATGTTAAGAATCTGCCAGAAATATTTTATAGCAAAAGTAGAGCAAGATTGAGTCATCCTATGGCACTCTATAATTGCAAACAATTGCAGGAATGGATCAATTACAACAATAGCTACAAAACATCCTTACTGAATATCCCCAAAATATGCATGGATCTCTCCGTAACATCAAGTTTACATGGCAACAAAATTACAGCAGACAAGGACTTAGAGAAATCACCAAGTCCCTGAAATCAGAAATATTACGGGGCCTACTTTGCATGCTTCTGCTAGTCACCACAGAGATCACAAAAATACATGGACTACACCACTAGAAAAGTGGCATGACATACTTCAAAACACATGTGGAGCTCATGCTCAAAAGATGTACAGAATAAATGATACAAAAATGACAAATCTCCAAGTTCTGATAAGAACCAGAGAATAACAGCAACTAGCCCTCTTCCAACGAAGATTTGGGCATCAAGATGACCTCTAATGAACATGGTGCAATTGAACAAAATGAAGAGCATCACAAGGCGAACAATCTGACATATTACACGCGCGAATCGGAGCTACATGCAAGAAGTTATCGCATCAGGAACAGTGGCACATGCTGATAAAATTCCAGACTGAAAAATATTAGGGCGAGAAAAAGTCAACGGGGCTATTACCAGATCCAATCGAGCAACGGCTACAGGAGCTCGTGCTCGTCGGCCGGAGGAGGAGAAGGGACCGGCGGGGCGACGGCCGGCGAGGGGGAACCGGAGGCCGGAGGAGATGGAGAGGACGCCGCGGGGGAGCGGCGGCGGGCCCGGCCGGCGGCGGTGCGGGCACGGGAGGCAGGCGCGGGGCGGCGGCGAACGGGCCGGCGGGCCCGCGGCGGGCTTCGCGGGCCGGCGCGGTGGAGAGGCCGACGGCGACACGTGTCGCTACGGGATTGGACGGGGCGCGGCGGCGGACGTTGTCCGGCGCGGGCGGACGCGTCCGGCGCGGTGCGGAGGGAGGAGCTAGGGTTTGTCTGCAGTTGTAATTCGGGATGCCCACCTATTTATAGGTAGAGGGAGCTAGGAGGCTCCAAATGAGGTGCGGTTTTCGCCCACACGATCGTGATCGAACGACCTAGAGCATGGAAGAGAGTTTGGTGGGTTTTGGGCTGGTTTTTGAGGGGGTTTTTGCTGGACACTCAAATGGATTTTGTGGATGCCCGGTTAACCGATGGAGTACCAAACGACCTCTGAATGGAACGAAACTTGACCGGTAGTCTCCGGGTGGTGTAATAAGACCACTTGGCAAGCCTCGGTCCATTCCGAGAAAGTTTGACACACGCACACGAAAAAAACTAGAGGGGTGCACCGGAGGAGATAGGAGCGCCAGATTGGAAAACGGACAACGGGGAAAATGCTCGGATGCATGAGACGAACACGTATGCGAATGCAATGCACATGATGACATGATATGAAAATGCATGACATGACAAAATACAAAACGAAAGACAAAACCCGACAGCGGAGGGAAAAACATAACACATAGCCGAAAATGGCAAGAGTCGGAGTTACAAATATGGCAAGTTACATGCGGGGTGTTACAGATCGCTAATCCAACATTTAGCACCGAAGACTTTGAAATAACTCACATTGGGTTTCTTGTCAGTGAGGAGTGAGGGAGTCTTGGATTAGGGGGTCCTCGGACAGCCGGACTATATACTTTGGCCGGACTGTTGGACTATGAAGATACAAGATTGAAGACTTCGTCCCGTGTCCGGGTGGGACTCTCCTTTGCGTGGAAGGCAAGCTTGGCGATTCGGATATGTAGATCTCCTCCCTTGTAACCGACTTTGTGTAACCCCAGCCCCCTCCGGTGTCTATATAAACCGGAGGGTTTAGTCCGTAGGACAAGAACAATCATAATCATAGGCTAGCTTCTAGGGTTTAGCCTCTACGATCTCATGGTAGATCAACTCTTGTAATACTCATATCATCAAGATCAATCAAGCAGGAAGTAGGGTATTACCTCCATCGAGAGGGCCCGAACCTGGGTAAACATTGTGTCCCCCGCCTCCTGTTACCATCCGCCTTAGACGCACAGTTCGGGTCCCCCTACCCGAGATCCGTCGGTTTTGACACCGACATTGGTGCTTTCATTGAGAGTTCACTGTGCCGTCACAATAAAGGCTTGATGGCTCCTTCGATCATCGGCAACGATGCGATCCAGGGTGAGGTTTTTCTCCCCGGACAGATCTTCGTATTTGGCGGCTTCGTACTGCGGGCCAACTCGCTTGGCCATCTGGAGCAGATCGAGAGCTACACCCCTGGCCATCAGGTCAGGTTTGGAAACTTAAACTATACTGCCGACATCCGCGGAGACTTGATCTTCGACGGATTCGAGCCCATGTCAGGTGCACCGTAGAGTCACGACGAGCATGACTTAGCTCTGCCGTCGGACGGTGTTCCAGAGATCACACCTGTGGCCACTCCGGCCCTCAATCCGGAGCAGATCGCACCGTCCGAGGACGGGTGGATGGACCCCGCCACGGAGGCCGCACACTCAGCGGCAATAGAGCCGAATACTGACTTCACCTCCTATGAGACATGTGTTGCCGGACCCTTGTATTCGTCCCCGGCCACGGGCTCCGAACCGCCTGCGTCCATGCCTATCGAATTTGATTGGGCGCCTATCATGGAGTTTACCTCCGCGGATATCTTTCAGCACTCGCCTTTGGGCGACGTGCTAAATTCATTGAGGTCTCTCTCCTTGTCAGGAGACCCTTGGCCGAACTATGTCCGGCTTGAGTGGGAAGTGGACGACGAAGAAATTCGTTCCCCACCCACCACCCACCACCCACTTAATAGCCACTGTCGACGACTTAACCGACATGCTTGATTTCGGCTCCGAAGACATCGACGGTATGGACGACGATGCAGGAGAAGAACAGGAACCACCGCCCACAGGGCGCTGGACTGCCACCTCATCATATGATATATACATGGTGGACACCCCCAAAGAAAGCGATGGCAATAAGGCAACGGAGGATAACCCCCCCGAGAAGCAATCTAAGCACCGGCGTCATCGGCGCCGCTTTAAGCCCCGCCATAGCAAAAGCAGCGATACCGGCACAAGAGACAATAACACCGCAGATAGTGCCGAAGATGAAGATAATCCTCTCCAGCCATGTTTCGAGCGGGAGGATGGGCAAGCTAGCCCTAAGGAACAGGCAGCAGACGGAGAATCAGAGGATGACAATTACATGCCCCTCTCCGAAGACGAGGTGAGCCTCGGCGACGAAGAATTTATCGTGCCTAAGGATCCCGTCGAGTAGGGGCGCTTCAAACGCGGGCTTATAGCCACAGCAAAAAGCCTGAAGAAAAAGCAACAACAGCTTCAAGCTGACCAAGATCTTCTAGCAGATAGATGGACTGAGGTCCTGGCGGCCGAGGAATACGAACTCGAGCGCCCAACCAAAAGTTACCCAAAGAGCAGGTTGCTACCCCAACTCGAGGAGGAAGCATTACCAGCGTATGATGCGGCTGACCGGCCACCTCGTGGTCGAGACAAAGCGGCATATCAGCCCAAAGTCCAGCCCGCACCCCGTCGCCAGTCAAACAAAAACACCAAGGCCCGGGGCAACACGCAGGACCTGCGAGACGTATTGGAAAACAAAGCAGGACATACAAGATCGATCTACGGATCACGGGGGCGCGCCCCAACGCGTGACGACGACCGTCACGCCGGATATACTGAAAGCAAGTCCGGCCGGGCCGAATACAATAGACAAGACTCGTATGAACTGCGTCGTGACATAGCCCGGCACAGAGGCGCCGCACATCCCCTATGCTTCACTGACGAAGTAATGGATCAGAAATTCCCAGAAGGTTTTAAACCCGTGAACATTGAATCATATGATGGTACAACAGACCCCGCGGTATGGATTGAAGATTTCCTCCTCCACATCCACATGGCCCGCGGTGACGATCTACATGCCATCAAGTACCTCCCACTAAAACTCAAGGGGCCGGCTCGGCATTGGCTGAATAGCCTGCCGACAAACTCCATTGGCAGTTGGGAGAATTTGGAAGACGCATTCCTTGACAACTTCTAGGGCACTTATGTGCGACCACCGGATGCCGATGACTTGAGTCACATATCCCAACAGCCAGGGGAATTAGCCAGGAAATTCTGGACTCGGTTCCTAACTAAAAAGAACCAAATTGTCGACTGTCCGGATGCCGAGGCCTTAGCGGCATTTAAGCATAACATCCGCGACGAATGGCTCGCCCGACACCTCGGCCAAGAGAAGCCGAAGTCCATGGCAGCCCTCATGACACTCGTGACCCGCTTTTGTGCGGGCGAGGACAGCTGGCTGGCTGGCAGCAACAACACATCAAGAAATCCTGGCAATTCAGATGCCAAAGATAGCAATGGCTGGCCACGTAGCAACAGACACAAGCGCCGCAACAACGGCGACAACGCCGAAGACACGGCAGTCAATGCCGGATTCAGTGGCTCTAAATCCGGTCAGCGGAAAAAGCCATTCAAAAGAAGCAATCCGGGCCCGTCCAGTTTGGACTGCATACTCGATCGCTCATGTCAAATTCACGGCACCCCCGATAAACCAGCCAACCACACCAACAGAGGATGCTGGGTGTTCGAACAGGCCGGCAAGTTGAATGCCGAAAACAAGGAAAAGGGGCTGCATAGCGACGACGAGGAGGAGCCCCGGCCGCCGAACACAGGAGGACAGAAGAAATTTCCTCCCCAAGTAAAAATGGTGAACACGATATACGCAACCCATATTCCCAAGCGGGAACGGAAGCGTGCACTAAGGTACGTCTATGCGATGGAGCCAGTCGCCCCAAAGTTCAACCCATGGTCTTCTTCTCCGATCACTTTCAATCGCAGGGACCACCCCACCAGTATCCGTCATGGCGGTTCTGCTGCGTTGGTTCTTGACCCCATCATTGACAGATTTCACCTCACTCGAGTCCTTATGGACGGTGGCAGCAGCCTGAACCTGCTCTATCAGGATACAGTGCGCAAAATGGGTATCGACCCCTCGAGGATCAAACCCACAAAAACCACCTTTAAAGGTGTCATACCAGGTGTAGAGGCCTGTTGCACGGGCTCGATCACACTGGAAGTGGTCTTCGGATCTCCGGACAACTTCCGAAGCGAGGAGTTAATCTTCGATATCGTCCCCTTCCGCAGTAGCTATCACGCACTGCTCGGACGAACCGTATTCGCCAGATTCAATGCGGTACCGCATTATGCATACCTCAAGCTCAAAATTCCAGGACCTCGCGGGGTTATAACAGTTAATGGAAACACAGAACGCTCGCTCCGTACGGAGGAGCACACTGCGGCCCTTGCAACAGAAGTGCAAAGCAGCCTTCTGAGACAAACCGCCAATTCGGCGATAAAGCCCCCGGACACCTTCAAGCGAGTCTGGAGTACCCTGCAACAGGATCGCCCGGCACGTTAAGAGCTCGCCTAGCAATTCGGCCTCCGTCATAGTCCCAGTCAAGCGGCGAACTTTGTGCCGCGCGTACATAATTACGCACTCAAGATACCATGGGCATAGGCGGAGGCACGACTATGGCACGACCCACAATGCGGCTCAACCTCCTCAGGGCTCGTATATCTTTATCATTTTTTCTCTTTCAGGACCCTATTCTATAGAAGCCCTTTCCGATAGCTTGATTATCGGACCCATTACGGGAAGGAAATACCAAGGAAGCAAGAACCTCTGACGTACAAGGGAATCCCCCGGTGGTCTCTGATAACGATCGCTATACCTGTTTTACATACCCATACGCAGCTTGCCCTTGGATAGGACATGTCAAATAGTCCTATTTTTTGCTTATTACACTACTTGTATGCATACGCTTTGACGTATCATTTAAATAACAATGTACAGCGTTAGCTTATTATTACATTTCTTCATCTTTTTCCTTGTCTGCTTATTTACGACAAATTGCACCCGTACATTCTGATACGTCCAGTGCGCCAGGGGCTTCAGTGTACCCCATAACACGGCAAGAAAAGTCCGAACACTTTCGACAGTGCGGCACCCCGAACTTATAGCATTATAAGCATCAACTCCGAATCATGTCTTGGGTCAATAGTTGGGTTTGCCCGGCTCCCATGTTTTGGTACCTTACGTTCCGCTATATCGGCTAAGGTAGCACTGGGAGAACTACTGCGATTGTGTCCCGGTTCTTCCGCACGAGCACCTTAGTAGAGAAAGCCGAAAACTGACTGTCATGATGCGGCGAGAGCTGGTCGCTGTTCGAGAGGTCTCAAATCCTTAAAGATTTTTTCCGCTTAGGGCGAGGAGTCGGCCTTGTCATTTTGGCATCAACTGGTCGCTCAAGGGCATCGGATGTTTGGTCCCAGTATACTGAGACCAGAACAACTTCTCCATCGAGCTCCCTTCCTCGGCCCGGTAGAACTCCGCGGCATCCGATACACTGCTGGGTAGATCTGCGAACGCTCCTGGAGAGCTCCGAATTCGGGTAAGTAAAAGGAAAGTTTCCTTCACATGCTTGCTTTGCATAATGAATGCCTTACCCGCCGCTATCTTCTTGACCGCCTGAATCTCCTGGAGGGCCTTTTGGGCTTCGACCTTGGCATTTTGTGCGTTCTCGAGGGCCTTCGCAAGCTCGGACCCCTGCGTCTTAGAGTCACGCTCCAAGGACTCGTATTTCTTGAAAAAATCCCGAAGCTCTTGCTGAGCCTCGCCGAGTCAGGCCTCTTGCTTCTCGCGCTCGGTGCACTCCTTGGCCGCTTTGTCTTCGGCCTCGGACAGCGCCTTCTTCAGGGCCGCCACTTCGGTCGTGGCCCCTAGCAAAATTCATGACGATCCTATGATCTAACAACAACCTTCTTTTTTTTCTTTATCAATATACGGACGGGGTATCACTTACCTTTGTTCTCTTCGAGCTGCCTCTTGGTAAGGCTGAGCTCTTCCTTGGACCGCTCAAGGTCCCGGTTCAGTCCGGAGACCTCCGCAGTACGAGCGGCAGCGGCCAGCAGCGAAGCCTGCTTTTTTCACATAGACATATTCTGATTAGACTCCTGTGATTATTATTTGATCCTCTGTTTGGCCTTTCTTTGCGAACACCAAACAGAGCATCAGGGGCTACTGTCGTTGCTATAACATTTTCTCATAATTTGATTACTTACCTCAAAGCCTGTTAGGAGGCTGGCACATGCTTCAGTCAGTCCGCTTTTGGCGGACCGAACCTTCTCGACCACCGCACTCATGATAGTGCGGTGCTCTTCGTCAATGGAAGCGTCGCGAAGCGCTTCCAGCAAGTTGTCCGATGCCTCTGGATGGACAAAGGCCATCGGCACAGACGGCTCGCCCCCCTTAGCGAGGGGTCGCCTGACAGAATCCGAAACCACTGGAGGTTCCGGCGCAGTATCTGGCTGGGGGCCAAACTTGCTGCCCCCGTCATTAGAGCCCACGGGAGTCTTGCCCCCCATGCGCCTAGCATCTGGGATGCCGCCTTGGAGCGCCTCCAGAACTATCTCCCCTTGGTTCAGTGCCCTTTGAGACAACACCTCAACGTCGTCCGTAGGGCGGGAGGAGGTGGCGGTCGGAAGTGAATCGCTGTTCATCGCCGACTGGCCCAAAGACTCATCCGAAGAGGATACGTCGATATGGGCTTTGGATGGACTGCATGATCATGTTTGGCATAATAAGAAGCAATAAAACAAAACATACCAGAACTATTGTGGTATCCGGATACTTACGACTTTGCCCGGGGCTTGTCCCTCGGCAACCACTCCTCGTCGCTATAAGCGGCTGTTGTGGAGTAGTCCGGAAGGATCGTCCTTCCCTTCTTGGACCCTTCAACCTCCCCGGATGGGGCGACCTTCCTTTTCTTGTCTCCCCCGGCTGGGGGGGGGGAGAACTTTCCTCTTCCTCCTCCTCGTTTTCGTGGGAGGAAGGCGCCTCGGTGTTATCGGACGATGAGTCCGATACGACCTTGCGCCGGAGACCTTTCCTGGTCCCTGCGGCCTTCTTCTCCGACGCCTCACAGGGCGCCGGAACCAGCATCTCCGTTAAGAGAGCCTCTGCTGGATCTTCAGGCAGAGGGGCTGGACAATCGATCCGCTCCGCTGTTGCTACCCAGTCCTGTTAAAATGGCGTGGAGGCTCAGATCCCTCACATGATTATACTAGGGAAAGGAACATCTTGTGAGATATAAAGAGCTTACCGGATTGGCAGGGCGCTTTGTGCTCAGTCCGCGATCCTCGGTAAGGGGAGGAGGTACCTCGGCGGCCATGAACAACACCTTCCAGACGTCTTTGTGGGTCGTGTCGAAAAGCTCTCACAGCGTCTGGTGCTCGGCCGTGTCAAACTACCACATATTGAATGCCCGTCTTTGACACGGGAGGATTCGGCGGAAGAGCATGACCTGGACCACGTTGACAAGCTTGATTTTCTTGCTTATCATATTCTTGACACAGTTCTGTAGTCCGGTCAGCTCCACTGACGAACCCCAGGATATGCCCTTCTCTTTCCAGGAGGTGAGCCACATGGGGATGCCGGATCGAAATTCAGGGGCCGCCACCCAGTTGGTGTCGCGCGGCTCGGTGATGTAGAACCACCCCGATAGCCACCCCTTCACGGTCTCCATATAGGAGCCTTCGAGCCAGGTGACGTTGGGCATTCTGCCCACCATGGCGCCTCCGCACTCCGCTTGCTGGCCGACCACCACCTTTGGTTTCACGTTGAAGGTCTTCAGCTATAGGCCGAAGTGGGGCTTGATGCGGAGGAAGGCCTCGCACACGACGATAAACACCGAGATGTTGAGGATGAAATTGGGGGCCAGATCATGGAAGTCCAGCCCGTAGTAGAACATGAGCCCGCGGACAAATGGGTGGAGAGGAAATCCCAGTCCGCGGACGAAGTGGGTGAGGAATACAACCCTCTCATGGGGTTCTGGAGTAGGGACGATCTGCCCCGCGTCTGGGAGCCGGTGCGCGATGTCTGCGGCCAGGTCTCCGGCTTCCCGGAGCTTCGTAATGCCCTCCTCCGTAACGGAGGAGACCATCCACTTGCCTCCCGCTCCGGACATGTTTGGAATGGCTTTGCGGAGAAGATGAGAACTTGGGCGCTGGAGCTCGAGTGCTCGTGAATGGATTGGCAGGGGAAGAAGAGGGCGTGGGTGAAAAAGAGGAACCCTTGTCCCTTTATAAAGGCGATAGAAACTGTGCGCCTCCCCACTTGCCCCGTAAAATCGCTTATTCCCAAAGTGCCGCGATTGATGGCACGGTTGGGTTACCCACACCCGTATTGATGAGAATCCCGTGATAAGGGGACACGATCTCTGCTTCAACAAGACGTGCCAAGAAAACCGCCTCGCAATATGTGCAATAGCTGGTTGAGAAAAACAGTTCAAATAATGATCGGGCCGTTGCGTGATGTCACGCTATGAAATTTGTCAGCAGATTAGATTTGTGGGATATTGTACTCTCTACGGTGGTATGTGGAATTTGTTTTGCAGAGCCGGACATGATCCTTGTGTTCATAATCTTCTATGGAGTATTCGGAGGAGGAACCCGCCTTGCAATGCCGAAGACAATCTGCGCGCCGGACTGATCGTCATTGAAGCCTGGTTTAAGGGCTACTGAGGGAGTCCTGGATTAGGGGGTCCTCGGACAGCCGGACTAAATACTTTGGCCGGACTGTTGGACTATGAAGATACAAGATTGAAGACTTCGTCCCGTGTCCGGGTGGGACTCTCCTTTGCGTGGAAGGCAAGCTTTGCAATTCGGATATGTAGATCTCCTCCCTTGTAACCGACTCTGTGTAACCCTAGCCCCCTCCGGTGTCTATATAAACCGGAGGGTTTAGTCCGTAGGACAAGAACAATCATAATCATAGGCTAGCTTCTAGGGTTTAGCCTCTACGATGTCGTGTTAGATCAACTCTTGTAATACTCATATCATCAAGATCAATCAAGCAGGAAGTAGGGTATTACCTCCATCGAGAGGGCCTCAACCTGGGTAAACATTGTGTCCCCCGCCTCCTGTTACCATCCGCCTTAGACGCACAGTTCGGGACCCCCTACCCGAGATCCGCCGGTTTTGACACGGACAAGGAGTTCATATGCAGTCTTCTTGAAGAATTTGTGAAGATATACCCTGTTGATGATGTGGCACACAGTATCAATTGCCACAATCCAGAAATGACGAGGTGTCTTGTATTCATCAAGCATAGTGCGAGCCATCTCAACAAGAGTCATGTTCTTGCGCTCCACGACGCCATTCTGCTAAGGAGTATAAGGAGCAGATAACTCATGAGTAATACCAAGTTCATCAAGATAGTCATCAAAACCGGTATTCTTGAATTCAGTTCCATTGTCACTTCTGATGTGCTTGATCTTCACACCAAAGTTGGTTGAAGCCCTTGAGGAAAATCGTTTGAAGACTTCCTGCGCTATGCACCCATGTGTAACGAGAGTAATCATCAACAATAACAAAGCCATATAGAGATGCTTCATTAGTGAATGCAGAGTAATGGTGAGGGCCAAAGAGATCCATGTGAAGCAATTCAAATGGTCGAGTGATAGTCATGATAGTCTTCGCTGGATGCTTGGCCTTGGTCATTTTTCCAGCTTCACAGGCTCCGCACAAGTGATCCTTGAGGAATTTGACATTCTCAATGCCAATGACATGCTTCTTCTTCGCAAGCTTGTGAAAGTTCCTCATGCCAGCATGACCTAGTCGTCGATGCCATAGCCAGCCTTCTGAAGCTTTTGCAAGTAGACATATAGCCGGTTGTGGTCCTGTAGAGAAATCAACAATATACAGATCTCCTCTCCTAAAGCCTTCGAAGACTTTGGAATTGTCAGCTTCCATGATCACAATGCAACGATACTTGCCAAATATAACAACCATATCAAGATCACAAAGCATTTAGACTGACATGAGGTTGTATCCTAAGGGCTCGACAAGCATGACTTTGTCCATGTGTCGATCCTTTGAGATCGCAACCTTACCTAGACCCAATACCTTACTTTTGCCTTTGTCAGTGAAGATGATATGCTTCAGAAGCGATGGAGATAAGGGAACATCCATCAATAGATTCTTGTCACCAGTCATGTGATTCGTACATCCACTATCGAGGACCCACTCGGTGGCTTTGGGTTGATCATCCTGCAGATGAATTAGTGCAACTTATGAACTCATATACTTCATCAGTGAAGAATATGACATCAATTTCATCAGATCAATTTCATCAAGCAATAGAACAGATAAAGCAGTAGGAGGATATGAGAAATGAGGATTCATTTCTTCATGATTAGCCTGCGTCCTTTCAGGCAACTTTCAGGTCTCCAGCAAATTCTTCAGATGTTTAAGCATGTCTGGAGACTTGACCTTGCATAAGAGATTAGTTCTTTTTCTTCACCACCCACATTTGAAGGGGTGGCAAAGAGTTCATCATTCTGCGAGCTCCATAAGAGAAAGGTGGCATAGAAGCCATCCCACTTCGTTTCATATAAGAGGAGTTAGGGTAAGCATATGAGTAAGCAGAGAAGTTCTTCAAGGACTTATGAACATAATGGTTAGAAGAATAATGCTTATCTTCATAGCCCTTAAATCTTCCCTGCGAAACAGAAGTGTTAGCTCGATGATGTTCATATGAGGACTTTGATCCTTTTGAGGAATTTGATCCACGTGAGGAATTTGGTCCGTATGAGGACTTGGATCCATATGAAGAATTTGGTCCATATGAAGAATTTGATCTGGGTTTCCTATTATTCACAGGTGATGTCATGATGACATTCAACTGAAGACTTTCAAGGCACCTTTTGGGAACCCAGATTTTCTTCATAGGGGAACCGTTCCTGCAGTTAGTGCCAACATATCTAGCAAATACTTCACCATTCTGATTTTGAACAGTTTATAGTTGGAGTTGATGAGGACATAGACCTGGGGTAGGGCAATAGGCCTGACCTATACGTCCTACCTAAGGTCCTTGTCCTAGAAGCAAAGAAGTTCAAGAGTAAATAGAGGGGCCCAACAAAGGTGTCGAGTGCAATCCACTCGACCTACCATTCACTCGGAGACCCCTCCTTATTTAGGTCACTCGACCACTAAACCACTCGACGTGCAGAAGACCTAAAGCCACTCCGCGCAGCAATGGTCGGGCGTTTACTCATATACTTAATGATCATTTATAGCACTTTATTACAGACGTTACCTGTAACGCTCTCTATTTATGTACATTGAACCCTGTGTAACGGAGGGGAGCTGGGGTCCTGGCGCACTCTATATAAGCCACCCCCCTCCTCTGGGACAAGGGTTCGCATCCCTGTAAACACACACATACATAATCCAGTTGACCGCCTCCCGGCTCTGAGACGTAGGGCTGTTACTTCTTCCGAGAAGGGCCTGAACTCGTAAAACTCATGTGTACAACTTCGCCATTGCTAGGATCTCGCCTCTCCATACTTACCCCCCTATTCTACTGTCAGTCTTAGTACCACGACAGTTGGCGCCCACCGTGGGGCGGGTGTCTTAGCGACTTATTGGAGAAGTTGCGATTTTTTTGATCCCCATCATCATGGTTTCTGGCGGAGGATTGGCCGAGGGCCGCGAGATCCGTCTCGGCGCGCTCGTGTTAGTTGCCGACGACTCCGCTTGGCTCCACTCGACGTCGAGGCGCTCCCCGTCCGCGGGGCAACGCACTTTCGCGCGTGCGTCCGCGGCGTCCTTCTTCGGCAGCCGTCGACTCAGTATCGGTCGGCTCCTGTGGCGTCCTCGCTCCCTGCTGCTCGCCGGCGCAAGCGTTCCGGTCGGTCGCGGCTCCAACGGTGGGTGACGCATGCGGTGGCTCGCCTGTCGGCCACCCCATAAGTCGCGGCAATCGAGCCCGACGAAACTCTCTACGGCCTGTTCGACTGGTTCCGCCGAGACTGCATCCGAGTGCGACATCAGTGATCCCACGGTGGAAGTCCTGATGGTCAACGGACCGCGCAGTCCTCCTGGCTTCCCCCGCGACGACGGTGGCGATGGCGGCGGCGATCCGTCGCACGTCCACGAGGAGTACCGTCCCGAGCCCCTCTCTTCGCAAGAGGGAAGAGCTTCGCCGCCGTAACATGGATGCACTTCACACTCCTATCGTTGGAGAAACCCCCGAGGCTCAGGCCTTGGAGGAGGTGCGCCTGGCCAACTTGGCTGAGCGCACTCGACTGGAGAACCTCCAGCATGCACTCGACGAGCGTGCTCGACAGCGGATTCCTGAGTCCAATCGACGACAACATTTTCCGCCTCCGACTCAGGTATACCGAACTCCGATTCAGAATCTCATAGCTGTAGCCCGAATAGCAGAGTCGATTCATCCATCCCAGTCAGAAGCTGGCAGAGGTTTGATGCAGATCTGGGCTTTACTCCGGGCAGCGGGAGAGAAGAACACAGCAGTGTCTCAGTCGCGAAATAGGATTCATAGCAGATCTGTGATGGCAGACACAGTTCAGTCGGCTCACAGCCCAAGATCGCCTCCAAGGCGTGAGGGACGTGGAGATCGGCGAGATCAGTACAGAAACCGTGAGCAGTATGATCACCGACTCGACCACGATGATCGTCGTCGAGTGCCCACGCCTCCCCCAAGGAGTGGGTCATACGTGCCTCGGCAGCACGATGACAGACGCCCTCACAATGGTGGGCGAAGGATTCCAGTCGACCCCCGAGAGCCGGGCTTTGATGCGAGATCTATTCTCATTCAGGGTCTGGTTGATAGGAATAGAGCTCACAGAGAAGGTCATGACAGAGACTATCCGATTGGCAGCATAGTACATGTCTCAGGCCCAGAGTGTTTCAGCAGAGCCATCAGGGCTGCAGTGATTCCTCCCAACTTCAGGTTGGCGACTGGAGTCAGCAAGTTCACTGGTGAGTCCAAGCCTGACACTTGGCTTGAGGACTACCGAGTGGCTGTTCAGATTGGCGGCGGCAATGATGAAGTGGCCATGAAGCACCTTCCTCTGATGTTGGAGGGCTCGGCCAGAGCGTGGTTGAATCAGTTAGCACCTGGCAGCATATATAGTTGGGATGAACTCACTCAAGTGTTTGTCAGAACCTTTCAAGGTACATGCAAACTGCCAGCAGGGTTAACAGAGTTGCAATCCTGTGTGCAGAAACCGAATGAAACCTTGAGGGATTATATCCAGAGATGGATCACATTGCACCACACAGTGGAAAATGTGTCAGATCACCAAGTAGTTTGTGCCTTCAAGGAAGGTGTTAAGTATCGAGAATTGAACCTGAAGTTTGGTCCGACGGGAGATATGTCCCTGAGTCGGATGATGGAGATCGCCACCAAGTATGCCAATGGTGAAGAGGAGGACCGACTCCGGAGTGGCAAGCACAAAACAGTCGCCCAAGAAACCGGAGGAGGGAATTCCAGTCGGAAGCAGAAGTGCAAAGCCGAGCCAGCAGCTCCTGGTGAAGCTTTAGTTGTGGCCCAAGGGAAGTTCGAGGGGAATCCCAAAGGGCCATGGAACCCTAAGAAAGTGAAAGATCAAGATGGAAATGATGTGTTGGATTTACCGTGCCACATTCACACCAAAAAAGATGAAGAGGGTAATTTCATTTACCCTAAACACACCACTCGACAGTGTCGGCTCCTGATCCAGCAGTTCTGAGAGAAACAACCCAAAGGGTGAGGATAAAGAAGAAGAAGAAGATGATTTCCCCAACGTCAATTCCACTCTGATGATTTTTGCTGATGTTGAGAGCAAAAGTCGACTGAAAGTCATTAACAGAGAAGTGAACATGGTCGCTCCAGCGACACCCAGTTATTTGAAGTGGTCTCAGACTGCCATTACATTCGACCAGTCTGATCACCCAGCGCGCATAGCCACCCCTGGGAGGCAAGCGTTGGTGGTCGACCCAGTTGTTGAAGGCACTCGACTGACTAAGGTACTGATGGATGGTGGCAGTGGTCTGAATATACTTTATGCTGAAACCTTGAAAGGGATGGGCATTCTGATGTCCTAACTCAGTGAAAGCAATATGATTTTCCATGGGGTTATACCTGGCAAGAAGGCTGAATCACTCGGCCAGATCGGCCTTGATGTGGTTTTCGGTGATCCCAAGAATTACCGCAAGGAAAAGTTGACATTTGAAGTCATGGATTTCCAGAGTGCTTATCATGGTATTCTGGGTAGGCCTGCTTATGCACGTTTTATGGCTCGACCATGTTACGTGTACCTCAAATTGAAGATGCCTGGTCCCAGAGGAGTGATCACTATCACTGGCAATCGGCAGAAGGCAGAAGAGTGCTTCTAGAAGGGCTCAAAGATCGCCGATGCACAAATGGCAGTAGTAGAATTGCAAGAGTATTAGAAAAATGCAGATCCAAGTGATTTGCTACGAGCCAAGAAGCCTGCCACAGACTCTGCATTTCAGTCGTCCGGTGAAACGAAGCCGATTCACATTCACCCGACCGATCCCAATGCTGCTTCGACTCACATCTCAACAACACTTGACAGCAAATAGGAAGAAGCGCTCATCCAGTTCCTCCGTGAGAACTGGGACATCTTTGCATGGAAACCTTCTGACATGCCAGGTGTTCCTAGGGGGCTGGCTGAGCACCGTTTGCGAGTCGACCCAAAAGTGAAACCAGTCAAGGAACATCTTCGACGGTCCACCGTACAGAAGAGAAAAGCAATTGGTGAAGAAGTGGCTCGGCTCCTGGCAGCTGAGTTCATCCGAGAGATTTACCACTCCGAGTGGCTCGCCAATGTTGTCATGGTCCCCAAGAAGGACGACTCGCTTCGCATGTGCATTGACTTCAAGCATATTAATCAGGCCTGCCCGAAAGATCATTTTCCTCTCCCCCGCATCGACCAAATAGTCGACTCGACTGCGGGGTGTGAGCGCTTGTCCTTTTTGGACACCTATTCCGGGTATCATCAGATCCGACTGTATGGACCCGATGAGATAAAAATAGCTTTCATCACTCCATTCGGGTGCTTCTGTTATGTCACCATGCCATTCAGCCTCAAGAACGCCGGAGCCACATTCATGAGAATGATTCAGAAGTGTCTGCTCACCCAAATCAGTCGGAATGTGGAAGCATACATGGATGACACTGTGGTCAAGTCACGTAAGGGTTCTGACCTGCTGGCTGACCTTGCTAAAACTTTTGCCAACCTGAGAAGGTATGATATCAAGCTTAATCCATCAAAGTGCACATTCGGAGTTCCTGGCGGAAAATTACTCGGTTTCCTCGTTTCCGAACGAGGGATCGACGCTAACCCAGAGAAAGTTGGTGCTATACTCCGGATGAAACGCCCTGTGCGTGTGCACGATGTCCAGAAGGTTACTGGTTGTTTGGCCGCCTTTATTCGATTCATTTCTCGCCTCGGCGAAAAGGCATTGCCTCTTTACCGACTGATGAAGAAGTCTAATAAGTTTGAGTGGACTCCTGAAGCTGATGCAGCGTTTGTAGAGCTCAAAGCTCTGCTTTCCACCCAGCCGGTGCTTGCTGCCCCAATCAACAAAGAGCCTTTACTGCTTTACATTGCAGCCACTGGACAAGTTGTCAGTACAGTACTCACGGTCGAGCGGGAAGAGGAAGGAAAAGCCTATAAAGTTCAACGCCCAGTGTATTATGTTTCTGAAGTTCTGACCCCATCAAAGCAAAGATATCCACATTATCAGAAGCTTGTTTATGGGATTTACATGACCACAAAGAAAGTTGCACAATATTTCTCTGACCACTGCATTACAGTCGTCAGCGACGCTCCATTATCATAGATTCTGAACAACAGAGATGCAACTGGTCGAGTGGCAAAGTGGGCGATTGAACTCCTTCCCTTGGATATCAAGTTTGAGGCAAAGAAAGCTATCAAGTCCCAAGCAATAGCAGATTTCCTCGCCGAGTGGATCGAATAGCAACTGCCGACTCAAGTTCACTCGGAGCACTGGACCATGTTCTTTGATGGTTCCAAGATGCTGAATGGTTCCGGCGCTGGGGTGGTACTGGTATCCCCCCGAGGAGACAAGCTCAGATATGTTCTCCAGATTCACTTTGATTCCTCCAATAACGAAGCTGAATATGAAGCACTCTTATATGGGTTACGTATGGCCATTTCACTCGGCGTCCGTCGCCTCATGGTCTACGGCGACTCAGATTTGGTAGTCAATCAAGTGATGAAGGAGTGGGACGTCAGAAGCCCAGCTATGACTGGTTACTGTAATGCAATGAGGAAGTTGGAAAAGAAGTTTGAGGGGTTAGAGCTCCATCATATACCCCGACTGAAAAATCAAGCAGCTGATGATTTGGCAAAGATAGGTTCCAAGAGGGAAGTCATTCCCAGCAATGTGTTTTTGGAACACATTCATACACCTTCAGTTCAAGAAGATCCTTTCACTGAAGAGCCCCCGCAGCCCAAGAGTGCCACAGATCCTACTGAAGTCGAAGTCCCAGCCGTGGTCGACTTGATCATGGAGGTTTTGGTCATCACTCCCGACTGGACAGTGCCGTATATTTCATACATTCTCAGGAAGGAACTCCCAGAGGATGAAGAAGAGGCTCGACAGATCGTCCGTCGATCCAAAGCCTTTACTGTGATAAGAGGACAGTTGTTCAGAGAAAGTGTGGCTGGAGTCTGCCAGAAATGCATAACACCAGAAGAAGGTCGAGTGATCCTCAACGACATCCACTCGGGGACCTGTGGTCATCATGCGTCCTCTCGGACCATTATGGCCAAAGCATACCGAGCAGGATTTTACTGGCCACGAGCAAACGAGATGGCAAAAGAAATAGTCGACAAATGTGAAGGTTGCCAGTTTTACTCCAACATGTCTCACAAGCCTGCGACGGCCCTGAAGACCATTCCACTCTTCTGGCCCTTTGCTGTTTGGGGATTGGATATGGTTGGACCTCTGAGGACTGGTAGGAGCGGCTTCACTCATGTGCTTGTAGTAGTCGACAAGTTTACCAAATGGATTGAAGCCAAGCCTATCAAACACCTTGAAGCCAGTACTGCTGTCAGTTTCATCAGAGAGTTAACATTCAGATATGGTGTTCCACACAGCATCATCACTGACAACGGGTCAAACTTCGATTCTGATGAGTTCAGAGCCTTCTGTGCTTCTCAAGGTACTCGAGTCGACTATGCTTCAGTCGCCCACCCCAGTCGAATGGACAAGCTGAAAGAGCAAATGGATTGATTCTCAAAAAGCTGAAACCCCGACTAATGCGTGATCTCAAACACGCAGCAAGAGCCTGGGTCGATGAACTTCCATCAGTGTTGTGGGGACTGAGGACAACTCCCAATCGGTCGACTGGCAGAACTCCATGTCGTGGTTCTAAGTCTGACAGTAGAATGGGGGGTAGGGATGTAGAGGCAAGAAACTAGCTATGGAGAAGTTGTACGCACAAGTTTTACGAGTTTAGGCCCTTCTCGGAGGAAGTAACAACCCTACGTCTCGGAGCCCGGAGGTGGTCGACTGGATTATATGCGTGTGTGTTACAGGGGGTGCGAACCCTTGTCCCAGAGGAGGGGGGTGGCTTATATAGAGTGCGCCAGGATCCCAGCTCCCCTCCGTTACACAGGGTTCAATGTTCATAAAGAACGAGCGTTACAGGTAACGTCCGTAGTAAAGTGCTATAAATGACTATTAAGTCTAAGGGTAAATGCCCGACCGTTGCTGCGTGGAGTGGCTTTAGGTCTTCTGCACGTCGAGTGGTTTAGTGGTCGAGTGACCTAAA
>NC_057808.1:439218326-439219181 GCF_018294505.1 Triticum aestivum
CGAGTGAATGGTAGGTTGAGTGGATTGCACCCGACACCTTTGTTGTGTCCCCTCTATTTACTCTTGAACCTCATTGCTTCTAGGACAAGGACCTTAGGTAGGACGTATAGGTCAGGCCTATTACCCTACCCCAGGTCTATGTCCTCATCATTAGCCCCCGAATGGATTGAGGCCCGAGTGAAAAGAAGGTTGAAGTTGACCTTGCTTTGACTCTTGCTGTCATCTCCAAATGGATGCCAGTTGTTGGAACTTCGGCTTCATTTCAGTCGCCTTGATCGATTCAGAAATGGCTGACTGGTTTTTATAACATCATCCGTCGAGTGTTATCCTTGACATGGAATCTTTGGTGTGATCGGTTGTAGAGGATCCCGGATTTCGCGGGATTCGAAATTTTGGTGGAAGCGCGCCAGGCGGAGCATGCCATGGTAAGTGGAGTAGATAAAATAGGATGTTTTGATTTCCGCACCACCTTTTTTGCCATGTATCCCGTGTGCGACTGTTAAGGGATTTGACAGGATCGTCCGGGCCCATGCGTCAGCCACTCGGAAGTAGGCCTTTAAAAGCGGCAAGGCCGAGGCGCCCGCACTGTGCGTGCCCATTCTCCTTCTTCTTCCTCTTGCTCCTTTACCTCGTTCAGCTTCTCCACTCTCGACGCCGCCGCTCCGCCGCCATGGGGAAGGAGAAAACGGCAGCGCTAGAACGTGCGAAGAAGGCGACGGGGGCGGCGAAAAGCAAGAAGACGAGTCGAGGATCTTCATCGCGCTCGGGGCTGCCGTCGGGTTGGATCCAGGGAGATTGGATCCAATCCTCACTTCGGCGGGAAGACTTGGACAATATGGCCGAGTTAGGGCTGAT
>NC_057808.1:439219393-439223723 GCF_018294505.1 Triticum aestivum
AGCCACAGCCGCGACCGGGTGAGTGTGTTCTGCTCGCCACTCATGTCGATTGCGGCTTCTCGCTTCCTCCACACCCCTTCTTTCGAGGTTTCTTGAATTTCTTCGGGGCTCAACTCCATCATTTCACTCCCAACACCATCACATACCTTGCCGCATTAGTGTCCATGTGCGAGAATTTCCTGGGGTGTCGACCGCACTGGGGTCTTTTCAAGCACATTTTCACCATCCGCTCCCAAACAGTGAAGAAAGCGAACTCAAACGACGAGAAAACCCATGTTATCCAGATGTGTGGGGGTCTGGGTATTCAGAAGAGGAAGAGGAGTTCCTTCCCTTCGATGACTCTTCCTGAGTCGGTCAGGGGCTGGCAATCGATCTGGTTCTATTGCCAGGATATCATGACCCCACGCCAGTCGACTGGACTTCCCCCTTTCTCTTTTGATCGTGTTCAAACTCCATCTTTGTTGAAAGTGGCCGCCGTGGAGAAGGCAGAGACGGGCATGCTGGTCGAGAGAGTAGTTCAACTGATCAACCAAGGTGTCACCGGCATGGATCTGCTGGAGGTGTTCCTCAGTCGGCGCATTCAACCACTCCAAGCTCGTGACCACTCCATGTGGATGTACTCCGGGGCTGGTGATACCGCTCGGGTTCATCCGGAGGAGGTGGCAGCCAAAATAGTGGCCTAGTGGCTGAGGGGCATCACCGGGAACAAGGACAACCCCAGGGGCGCCAGGAGAGTCAACCCTTTCAGCGACAGCAACCAGCCAGACAAGGTTTGGCCACTACAAGTGATTGAATTTGGATGTGTTTTCTAACTGTTTGTTGATCCGACTGATTTCCACTCGGCTCCTTGTTTTGTAGGTTTATACAGAGATGTACTCAATGCCCAATGACGAACAAGCTCTGGAGCAGGACCATGAAGGCGAGGACAACGCGGAGGAGAGCGGCGAGTGGGAGTCACCAGCCGACGATGATGAAGATGAGAGCGATGAGTCGGACGACGAGGAGGTAGCCGACTCACCACCTCGTTTCGAACGTCGATCCAAGCAGCACCATGATCCCGCGGGCAGGCGCGGCAAGGCTGTGGCCTCGAGCGCTCCATCTCAAAAGCGCGCTCGGTCTTCAACTCCAGAATTGGCTGAGAAGGTCACCAAGCAGCCCAAGATCAATCCTTCGAAGGCTCGGAAGACCTTGCCTAGAATCAAGATGGACGTTCCTGTTGCTTCTGGCTAAATGTTCTCCCCGTATTTTCTTGTTCTGACCGATTCTCTTGTACTGACCGAGTGGATGATGAACCTTTACAGCCCGGCCTCGGCTGTGACTGATATGGATATCGACAAGACCCCAGACGACGAGGAAACCGACGACGCAGTTACCTCCAAAGCCAGTAAGTCTGCCCGACTCGAATTTATTTGGACGACTGGATTGTTTGTCAGCTATCTCTTTGACTTTCTCTGTTTGTTGCAGCACCACGGGACGTTGTTGTGCTCCCGGACGATGAAGAAGAAGTACCGCTGCGGGGAAGGAGGAGGAGGGACAAGGAACTAAGCGGGAAAGCGCCTGAGGCACAGGTTCCTCAGTCGAGTGAGATGCCTGGGGCGGCAGTCGAGCGATCGACAGATCCGGCACGTACCAACGTCACTTTCGCTATCCCACTGTCGACTGATTGCCCATTAGGATCAGCTGCTCAAACTTCTGCTGCACCAATACAACTCCACGCATCAGACCCAGTGGTTGCTCCGATTGCTCTGCCATCATCGCTTTTCACTGCATATCGAACCCCGGACGACCCACCGACTGCCTCCAAGGAAGCTCTTCTTCAGTTGAACCTTGTGATGGGGCAAATGAAAGTGGTGCATGAGGCCAGTCAGGTGGCCTTCAACGCTGGAGCTGGTCTGCAGACCAATGTCCAGGTTAGTTGATTTCTGATTGATCATATTTCTCATCCGATCACCCACTGGGGTGTGACTGTTTTGAAGTTGCACGGGTCAACTTGAGTCGTCTTGAATTGAATCTTTGAACTAGTGGGGGCACTCTTAGTGCACCCACTGGGTGTAGTCCCCGAGACCATAGTTGACTGCGGGCACTCGACTGTGGTCAGAGAATCTGAATTTTGTCACTCGGTCTGGACTGGCCAGGTCGAATGACACCAGAACCAGTGGGGGCACGCTAAGTGCACCCACTGGGTGTAGTCCCCGAGACCATAGTTGACTGCGGGCAGTCGACTGTGGTATGAGAATCTGTATTTTGTCACTTGGTCTGGACTGGCCAGGTCGAATGATACCAGAACCAGTGGGGGCACGGTAAGTGCACCCACTGGGTGTAGTCCCCGAGACCGTGGTTGACTGCAGGCAGTCGACTATGGTCTGAGAACTGCTTTTTTTACTCTCGCGCTGGGCAGACCATGTCGAGTGTTTATTCAAACCAGTGGGGGCACACTAAGTGCACCCACTGGGTGTAGTCCCCGAGACTGCCGTTGAATGTTTGATTCGGCGGTAGTCTTAGAGTAGCTATCATCGTGATGTCTTTTTATCTCGGTCAACTGATATGGCTTATACTGCAGAAATCTTGTGATCTTGGGGCTCAGCTTTCCACAATGAACAAGCAGCAAATCAGCCTCAACCTTGATCTGGAATTGGCAAAGAAGAATCTCAAGACTGCTCGTGATGAAGTACCTGCCATGGGAGGTAACCAATCGTCAACTGTCTTTCTCACTGCTGGCACTTTTCCTTTCCATTTTTTGAACAGAGTGACTCCACTCGAGCAGATGTATGTAGTGAAAACCGTCAACTCCAAGCCCGTCTGAAGAATGTTATTTCTTTGGAGAAAATGAAGCAGGCTTTGGAGAAGAAGGATCTGGATCTTGCTGCTGCACAGAAGGAAGCGCGAGAGAAAATGACACTTGCTGACAAGAAGCTTGCTTCAGTCGGCAAGTTAGAAGAGGAGAACTCCAAACTGAAGACTGCTGTCTCTGACGCCAATCGGGAGGTCGAGCGACCGAAGAAAGACAAGGACAAGCTGACTGACGAGCTTGGGAGCCTCAAGGCCAAGAAGGGCGAGTTGGAGTCTTATCTGGGCCAGCTTGCTGCAAAGCTGGTCCTAAAACTTGAAGGTACTGATGATTGACTGACTTATTACGGCCGACTATCAAGCTTGATTATATCGTCGACTCACCATTTACTCAACTGTGTAGAGCTTTGCCAAGACTTTGAAGCGGAAACTGGGCGGGTCGAGATGGGTCTCGATCCCATAAATTGTTTAGTCAAGGATGATGTTGTGATGAATGTGCTGCGGTTGGAATCTCGCATGGACAGCGCGGTTGCTTATCTTGCCCGTCTGAAGGTAGCGATGACTCGAGTTGATACTAAACTCTGGCCTCAGGCGGAACTGTCTCAAGACCTCGAGTCTCTGATGGCTCGACTGAATCAAATACCTGACCGAGTGCAAGAGTGGAAGAAGTCATCTACTCGCTGTGGCGCTGATATCGCGTTGTCCTTGGTCCGAGTGCACTGCAAAGACGTCAAAGAAGACAAGCTGGCGGAGCTCAAGGTTGCTAACACAAAGAGGCACACCTTCCAATCCTTCATGGACACTTTCCTTGACGCCGCCACTCGCATTGCAGATAGCATAGACCTTGACAGTTTTGCGACCCAGCCAGTCCTTCTCCTGACGCGTGACCGAGAAACATTATGCTCCACCTTTATTTGCCTCGGAATGCCGAGTGATTGTGTAATCGTTAAACTTCTTCGGGCTTGATGCTCGAATACTTTTGATCCGTCGTCCGGAATTTAGGATTTATCTGAACTTGGTTTATCTATGAATATGCTTGTGTTTGCCTTCGAGTGGAATTCGCTTTTCAATTGGAATAATCTTTGTACTTGAGATGCAGCTATTGTACTTATGGCGCAGCTCCGAGGAGAAGGTTGCAGTCGACCTACACCTCGCTGTCCTTGTGGATAGGGAGGGAGCACACGTTGTACTTGTGGCGCAGCTCCGAAGGAGAAGGTCGCAGTCGACCTGCACCTCGTCGTCCTTGCGGATAGGGAGGGAGCACACGTTGTACTTGTGGTGCAGCTCCGAAGGAGAAGGTTTCAGTCGACCTGCACCTCGTCGTCCTTGCTGATAGGGATGGAGCGCATGTTGTACTTGTGGCGCAGCTCCGAAGGAGAAGGTTGCAGTCGACCTGCACCTCGCCGTCCTTGCAGATAGAGATGGAGCGCACGTTGTACTTGTGGCGCAGCTCCGAAGGAGAAGGTTTCAGTCGACCTGCACCTCGTCGTCCTTGCGGATAGGGATGGGTTTCGAACCTGGGCGAGTACTGGACAGCAGCTAA
>NC_057808.1:439224163-439257891 GCF_018294505.1 Triticum aestivum
GTCGTCCTTGCGGATAGGGAGGGAGCACACGTTGTACTTGTGGTGCAGCTCCGAAGGAGAAGGTTTCAGTCGACCTGCACCTCGTCGTCCTTGCTGATAGGGATGGAGCGCATGTTGTACTTGTGGCGCAGCTCCGAAGGAGAAGGTTGCAGTCGACCTGCACCTCGCCGTCCTTGCAGATAGAGATGGAGCGCACGTTGTACTTGTGGCGCAGCTCCGAAGGAGAAGGTTTCAGTCGACCTGCACCTCGTCGTCCTTGCGGATAGGGATGGGTTTCGAACCTGGGCGAGTACTGGACAGCAGCTAAGCCCCCGAGTGGGAGGGTTTCTCACCACTCGGTAGGATTTTTCAAACTTAGGCGAGTACTGGACTGCAGCTAACACTACAAAAAATACACTTCCGTGATGATACGTGTTTGTCACAGTAGGTCGCGTTTTTTGTCATGCATGTACATCCATGACAAATTTATGACAGAATCAAGATAGTCATACCTATGCTGTCGTAGAAGTGTTCCATGACATTACCAAAATTATCATCACGGAAGTGTCCACTTCCATGACGATAAATCGCGCGTCACAGAAGTGCTTTCGTCAAGGGTGACCGACACGTGGCATCCACCGTAACGGAACGTCGTTAAGCTATCGGGTCGGGTTTTGGATCCGATAACCCGTTAACAGCCCCGACCAATGGGGATTTTCCACATGTAAAATCATCATTGGCTGGAGGAGACACGTGTCAGGTCCGCGTTGTCACAGGTGTCACTCATCCAATGGGCGAGATGCGCCTATGATATGTTGACACGTGGACCGGCCCATCAAGTTTAAATGGGCCGGCCCAACTGAAGGCCCACAAGATTTTGCGGACCATAATGGGCCGGCCCAGCTAAAGGCCCACGAGATTTTGCGGACCATAATGGTCTGGCCTAGCTAAAGGCCCACAAGATTTTGCGGGCCATAATGGGCCGGCCCAGGTAAAGGCCCACAAGATTTTTGTGTGCCATAATGGGCCGGCCCAGGTAAAGGCCCACAAGATTCTTGCGGATCATAATGGGCCGGCCCAGCTAAAGGCCCATGAGATTTCGCCGACATTAATGGGCCGGCCCAGCTGTAGGCCCACAAGATTTTGAGGACCCTAGTAGGCCGGCCCATTAACTGGCTGCCATGTTTTGGGCCAAATGCCGGCCCATATTTGATCCGGTCCATTAATGGCCTGCCACGCTCCGGGCCTAATAGTGGCCCATATGAGATCCGGCCCGTTAAAAGCCTACCATGTTCTGGGCCAAATTACGGCCCAGATCAGGTCCGGCCCTTTAAGAGGCTTTGGGCTCAATTATGGCCCATATCAGATTCGACCCGTCAACTGGACACTATGCTTTTGGGCCCACTTGCTAAAGGCCCACTTAGTAATTCGGCCTGATATTAGTTTTGGCCTGTTAAGGGCCCGTTTAACATTTCGGCCCTATATTAATTTCGGCCTGTTAAAAGCCCGTCATATAGTTGGGCCTAACTACGGCCTGGTTTGCATCCGGCCTGCTCGCAGCCGATATCTGATTGGGCCAAACAAGGACCGAGACAATTTTGGCCTGTTAAAAGCCCGTGATTTGATTCGCACAATCATGGGCCGGGGTTCATTTCGGGCTGCTGCTGGCCTGTGAGCTGTTCGACACGTTTCAGGCCCAACCTACATCGTGATTGCATGACGGCCCGATTATGTACCGTAATTTTACGGTTTGGCCGGTTACTGTGAAGACAGGATATATATACAGTAAAATAACTGCAGCATCGTGAATAAGAAAAAACCTAGACTATACAATAACGAAATTATGGCATATTACATCCACTGGGCATCAAAGTTCGCCACTATGATAATAAAGCACAAGCAGACAGCAGATTACATACACTGGGCATCAAAGATCACCACCAGTGCAAATAAACACGCCGACAAAATAATATACAAAACCGACATCACTTCAATAGAGTTCAAGAAAGGTCAGCCCTACTGGGGAGCTGCAGCGCAAGCAGTTGAACAAGATGATGAGACTGCGCTTGTTCAACACTTATATCTTCCTCACTCTGAAAGATAAACAAGCAAACTGATGACAGGTTTTGCACATAAAAGTATCAGTGCTGACAATTCATCACATTTCTGACTGACGAATAAAGTGACACAGTTTAAAATTGCATTAACACAATATGGTATTGTTCAGGTCAAGACATGGCAGGAAATGACATTGTGAAGGAGTTAGCAGCTTCACAACACCACTGGATTACAGATCAAGAACTCATAAGTATCAATGGTTAGTGTGCCGTCAATTTATACCATTTCAGATTGGCAAATAAAGAGACAGTTTAAATAATAGTAGAATGATACGACATTGTTCATAGTTAAGACATTGTAGAATATGACATTGTGCTGTAGTGGGTAGGTTCACCACACCACTGGATTACGGATGAAGAACAGAAGCATACATGCAGTGCAAAAGAAGATCACTTGCTCTGTATAGTTTAATTTACATGGTATGAAGAAGGAACTTGGTTGTACAACTGAAAACTTAAATTGAGAAAGGACAAACTTTTGTTTATGAACTACTCCCTCTGTTCCTAAATATAAGTCTTTTAAGAGATTCTCACTATAGACTACATACGAAGCAAAATGAGTGAACCTATACTCTAAAAGGTGACTATATACATCCGAATATAGTCTCTATAGTGAAATCTCTAAAAGACTTATATTTAGGAATGGAGGGAGTACATAATAAACTTTAAACAAGCAATTTGATGCAAACACCAAAAATAAACAGCTGTTGCAGTCATGCCTAACCAAATATATACAACAAAGTTTGAAGGCTTGAGATGGACAAACTTACATTATTGGTGAAGACAGGCTCTATAAAGGCCTTGTCAATGCTGATGGGGGGGGGGTAATTCAAGAAGTTTACCACATAATCTTCTTCAAAAGCATTGCCTTTATTCTACATTTTGTTAAGAGTAAATATAGATGTGATAATATACGAAAAAATGGAGAATATTTAAGATAAGATGAAGAGTGATGCTACATAACCAAGTAGCTATAAATGTAAGTGCAGCAATACAGGCAAAAGGTACAGCCAAGAGCAATGCACAGCTAAACTTCTTCAGTACCAACCTTATGGTAAGAGTAAATATAGATCTGATGTGTAGAAAATGGAGGGCAAAGGAAAATAAGCTGGAGAGTGATGGTACATGAACAACTACCTGTCATTATAAGTACACTGATAAAGGACAGCATGTACTTACAAGAACAATGCAGAGCTAAAAAAACATTGGCACTGGATATATTCTACACTAATGTAACCATTCATACAGATCAGATAATTTGGAGCGAACAATTGATAAGCAAGCTATCATGCATACTGCTGTCACATAATGAACCAGGTATGTATGCAAGTACAGTGATACAGGACAACAGGTACTAACAAGAGCAAAGCAGCGGGCAGCATATTTGCGATATCCTGTCGTTCTTGTCAAACCGGAATTCTTCTTTGAACTGATTTCCTGCAAAAAAGATCCGTAAGGCACATGCGGGAAAGTAGAAGTTCAAATTGTCATGTGATTTCATAGACAGTACCTCATCCTGGGAACGAGACCAGTGCATAACAAAGTTTTTCCATTCAATGTCTTCTAAATTTAGCACAGGAGACTTCACCGGAAATTCGTTTGTAGACTTGCCATCAAAGTGTGATTTCCTCAGGTAACACCGATACTGCTGCAATGCTTCCTTGAAAAGCACAAGCAAGCTTTGCTCGTCATGACTATCCAGATTGACCCTCGCCTAGTTACAACAATGTAATGTAAATCTTTGATGTGTTCAATCAGCAGAAAACAGGAAAATAATAACCATGAATAATAGCACTTACACGTAAGTTGGACAGGAAGATGTGAAAATGGTGTTTGTCTTCACAATAATCTTCCCATGATGGGAATATATGCACGTAGTCCCTAACAACATTGAAAGCATTGTCTTTTAAACTGGGAATAAATGGAATGGGGTTCCAATCTGCAGGAATTGGCCGTCTCTGCAGTTGGGATAGGTCTTCGGCCGGTGGACTTGCTGTACTTTTTGCTGGAGTGGGATTTTTCTGTGGTACAGCTGGTGCTATGGCAAATGAAATCGGTATACCTTTTGCTGGAGTGCAGGTCCTGTGTGGTGGGGCTAGTGGTGTGGCCAGTGAAGTATGGGTACAGTCTACCAGAGTCGGTCCTACGTTTTGTGTCACTGGTTGTACAACCAATATAAGTGGGGTGCTGTCTGATTTCTCCGGCACCACCACGTTTTTCAAGGACTTTGCTGGTGCTCCTTCAGGTTCGGCAATCACCCTCTTCCTTTTTGATGTCTGATGCATAAGAACAACATTTGAGTGGAAAAACATGGTATGATGACAGATGGAATATGTATTGATAATGGATGGGCATGGCATCTCGACATATATGATGAGTAAACTAAGCAGATGGCGGTGCAACAAAGTAGAAGAAATGCAAGACAACATATGCAAGATACCCGCAATCAATAAAACATTGCCAAATTAGAACAGGCACCTTGATGGGTGAACAGGACAGGCCATCTGCCTTTGACTCCTCGAGGTTAGAATAGTCATTAGGATCATATTCTGAACAAGAATCAACAGGTGGGGAGCGTATGAGTTTCATTGCATCCAGAATGGCACTCAATGCCTTGGTGCCAATTTTGTAAGTCATTGCAGTGTTTAGCTTCAAGAGTGGACTGCTGCTAGTGCGACACAAAGTAGCTACACAGATCATAGTGTAGATATAACGGGAAAACTTTAAGCATCAGAGTAAAATCAGCAAAGTGGAACTTGCAGGAATATATGTGCTAGTATTGCCGGTACGGCTAGAAAGGCTTCGGATACCAGCTCTCTTCAAGTGAAGGTGCGGTACTGTTAATATCAGTGTAACTCTCAAAGGCGACACAGCTCCCCGCATTTCCTTGCTATTCTTATAGGATTCAAGTGGGCAGGCCACTACAAATCCTATTCCTATGTTTACAAGATCCTACGAATCAAAGAGGCTCAAAGTGTCCATCACAACCGACCGTATAGACCTCTACACTGCAAATGTCCCTGCTCATCTTCAGTACAAGGAACATACTGTACTACTATCATACTCCCTTCGTTCCAAAATATAAGTCTTGGTAGAGATTTCCACTATGGATCACATACAGATGTATCCAGATACATTTTAGAGTGTAGATTCACTCATTTTGCTCCATATGTAGTCCATGGTGGAATCTATACAAAGACTTGTATTTAGGAACGGAGAGAGTACATATTAAAGAAGAACGGAAGAGGAACATGGTAAAGAAGAGCAAGCAGATTTTGGATAATAAAATGTTGGTTGCGCAGTGCCCACACATGATGAACCAGAGTGCATTAAGAATGCTACTCCCAGCTGTCTCTCGACCATTTCAGGTGGTTGGATGAAGATCCTACGTCTCCTAACCCTTCTTCTTCCTCGTCTCTGATTCTTCCCATACAGAACACCGCACGGGCCGCCGGCCGGACCACCGGCCCCCACCGCCTGTGTTCCTCCGCCACCCCCGCCCCAACCCCCACCCGCGTCAAGTTTTCTTCGTTCGGCGAGGCCCCACAACCACCCGAGCCCCTTCGATCGCATCGGCGAACTCCGGCGAGCTCTGAAAAATTGACTGACCCAATTTTGAAATTTAGTCTACTGTGATTTAACTAGTGTGGAATATAAAAGGGGAAAACCATAAGCATTGGGAGTATAGTGTTGAGCGTGCCATGGCGGATCTGAAGGTGCAAACCGGACAAAGGCAACTTCGCAACCAAGACAAGAAATCAGAGTAAAGCAGTGGCGATCTATTTTCTTGCTGCGATAAATAAGTTGAGCAGATACGAAAGAGTACTGCCTCTGGTGCGGCGCCGTGTACGCATCTGCTGAGAATTTGACGGTGCTGCGGTAGCGATGGCTGTCGGCGGCGTGGAAGCAGATCTAGGAGGGTAGACGGTGGCGGCGGGGCGCGGTGGACGAGACGGTCGTAGGAGCGGCGCCGGCAAGGTGGACGACGACATGGATGAAGCGAGAGGACGGGGTGCAAGGATCCCGGTCCAAAGCCGTGGATGAGAGAGGTCGATCTCTTGTAATGGACGGCGGCGTCGGGGTATCAGCTCCGGCATGGTGGAGGAGGACGGCGGTGGATGGGGGGCGAACGGAGGTAGACGGAGGAGGGTGGGGTGGAGAGGGTGTTTTGGCGCCCACGGAGTACGAATGGGGAAAAGGGAGGTAGAGAGGAAGGGGGGAACCATGTATTCAGGGCGCGCTTGTCTCAAATGCGAGGAAATTTACAAACTTAGCCCCCGTTTCAAATTTCTACTACATCACAGCAACATTAGTCGGTTGGGGATAGGATGGTAATCTCGCATATACCGAATATTTTCCGACGAGAGTTTGTTTTTGGCGCCCACCGTGTATGAATATCAATCGGGGAGGGAGTCGATTTCGGCCGAGGACACACTGTGTTTTGGCGCCCACCGTGTATGAATCCGGGTGAGAGGCGGTTACGCCACGTTTGGGTGAAATTACAAACCTACCCCTATCAAAACCTATAGAAATCCAGCAGATAGGCTTTGCGTGGCAGGGATAGGCAGTAGTGATTTCCATCTCGCAGATTTTGGTTTCGGGCGGTTACTGCGACTTTCCCCGCTTCGTTCAAATTTTGCAGAGTGCATGTTTACCGTGCCAACTCAATTCGAATCCCGTTTGTATTCTATTTTTTTCGGGCGGGATCCATTTTCAATTGGAATTACATTCTATATACATCATTTTTTATATATACTTTCAAAAGCACAACAAAGAATTCTGCTCCTTTATATGTATAATATGATTTACAAATACAACGATCTCGAAATCTTAAGGTTGAATTCGAAAAAATCTAACCAAATTATGTTCTACTAAAATGTATGGATCAGTAATATCTACATATTAAATAACATAGATGTGCGTGAGTTCATATGAGTATGCATGTTTGATAGATCAATTTTGGTTCGAGTATGGATTACATGTATCATCATCTCGAATTCAAATATTTGAATCCCTTTTTTGTTCACTCCTTTCACGCCCATCTCTCTCGCATGCATGCTCCTTCAGGTAGCTATCACTCTCTTTTCTCCACCTCACCCACACGCTCACTTCTTGTTTCTCCTATCCTCGCAAACATGGTCTCTCGACGTCTCCCTTGAGAAGTGTCACACTCTCCCTATCATTATACATTACACGGTTTTCATTATCTCTCACGTCTCTACTGTTCTCTGGTATCACTCGGTACCTAAGCTTTCTTTTTCACCGCCACACACACAGTCTTCACTCGTCTTTCACTTTGTCTTTCTCTCTATGGGATTCTCTCACACACCCTATATGTCTCTACATATGACTCATACCACTAAAATTACTCTCTCTCTCCCTCTCTCCTGTAGACACAACTTTTGTTGCGGTCTCCTTTACGTCTCCATCCCAGACTGACATTATTCATTTGTTTACCGATCAGACAACCCCGACTACCGTCTCCTCTCTCTCTCTCACAAACACACACACACACAACTCCTGCTTCCACTCCCCTTCCCGACTACCGTCTCTCTCTCACACACACAAAACTCTCGCTTTCGCACCCCGACTCGTATTTCTCTCACAAACATTTATCGACTAGCTAGCCTCTAGATAGGTTTATACACCCGCACACTCGTGCTTCCACCATCGCATACGTGTCTCTCTCCCGCTCCTTCTATCTATGTAGATTTTTCTTCCCTTCTTGAGACACGCCCTCTCGATCGTGCACACACACACTATCGCCTCATTTTAAGCTGATACCTATCGCACACACACTCCTTGTGTCTTTGTCACACACGCACTCCGTCCTCCTCCACTCTCCCTCTCTCTCACACACACATGGGCTTTTTGCAACAACTAGCAAGATGCCCATGCGTTGCACGGAACATCAAGATACATTTGTATGAGTAGTTTATCTTGTGGGGGAAAAGGATGAATGAGGGAAGGCCTTTGCAAATGTGGAGAAGGGTGTGGGTATCTTTTTTCAAAATTGCCATAGTTTCCTTCCTATCCGTCAGATATAGATCGGACGGCCTATATTGCAGGATGGCAGGCACACGATCATCACCGACAATGCTTTTTATAAGAGTAGGGATAAAAAATAGAGTTGGTGATGATGGTGGGCCTGCCATCCTGCAATGTAGGTCGTCCGATTTATATCTGACGGATAGGAAGGAAAATATGGTAATTTACCCGCACTCTTCACAACATTTGCAGATAAGGCCTTCCCTCGTTCATCCTTTTCTCCCACAAGATCTTGATGTTCCGTGCAACGCACGGGCATCTTGCTTGTAAGAGTAGAAATTAGACATATACCACTTCTCGAATCTTGAAACCAACAACATTCCTCCCTTATCTCATCAAAACCGCCAAAGGAATATATTTTGAGTGAAACATAACATATTTTTAGTGATATATGTATTTCAAAATTAGACTTTTTTTCTATCAAATCAGTGAATATGTATTAATCTACTTTGATCGTGTGGCAACGCATTGGCACATTGCTAGTAGTTATTATAATTTTTTGGACACCAGACAAACGGTGGAGTACATATACGAAGAGAAGAGGCGCACGCACGCAGTCGGCCTCTCGCTGTCTCGCACACATGAGTGTTACGTAAAGGCGACGTTAACAAATAAACCCTAAAACCCTAGGTGCACGATTGCTGCATTCGCGGGTACCAGGTACGTGGTGGAGCACCTTTGTAGGAATAGTCAGCTCGCGTGATAATTTGATCCGTAGGAGTTGATGGTCGGGACCACAGGTGAACGACTTGGAGCGCGGTGGCTCGCCAGTTGCCACAGATCGAGTAGCCACGTTTAAAATATCTTTTTTTAGCGGGGTTAAGAGTTCCGATTTTCAATGGCGCGTTATAAGTAGTAAGTAGTTTTTAGAATGATTGGTATGGAGCGAAAATGGAATTCATAGTACTACGTACCTCCTTGGCGTATGGTTGTATGGTTTTTTTTGCGATGGAGGTTGTATGGGTTTATGTTGCGAGATGTTGAACCTGGTAGTTCTAGGGCAAATACTATGGTTTAGATTTAGATGCTGGTTTTCAGTAATGAAAATCGGAAGGGGAAACCCTTCTTTGATTAAAAAAACTACTACCTCCATTCTGGTTTACTAGTCCCCATCGTACTTTGGGTCAAAGTTTGTCCACGAATTTTACTTGTAAAATGTGAATGGAAAACAAGATTTTGTTATACCCAAACAAAAAAGGACTGGAGGGAGTGATTGCTCTGACACGGACGCGACCTCTCATAGCGCAGGCATTGAACCGGCGCGCCGGCCAAGAGGGCCGCATTCGCTGCAGGCCCGGCTGAGCACGCCTCCTCGCCGCGTGCAACCAGCTTAAGACTGCCCCGCCTGCCTTCATTGAATCCGTGCGTGTGCCGGCAACACGTCCTTCCGCGAGCCGGCAGGCATTTTAGAACACAAAAAATGACCAAAATATAATTAATTTACGCATGGTCTTGACTTGTTGTGCTCGCACTGGTAGTAGGAACTAGTAGAGGATTTTCTTTATTTATAACTCTCCTCACATTTTTTTTGGCTTTGAAGTGAATCATGGTTGTGGACATTATGTATGAATGTGCAGATATCTGTGAACATGAGTTTGGTGTGGAAGTTGAACTTGGAATGTCGGGCTTGCGCGTGAACTATACCATGTCCAATGGTTCGTCTGTTATTGTTTGGAAAGTAATTGCTGTTATTACATGACCCGAAAAAAACATTTTGTGCCACATCAGCAGATGCACGGACATCGAAATTTTGTATTGACAACAGTTTTAGATAGCAGGAGACGCCTAGCCTGCTCTGCCTCTGCTAGCTTATTTCTGGCTTCTTCCATCTCTTCTTTGGCTTGGGGGAAGAGAGCATCTGATTGCTCTTTTCGCTTCTTCAGGAACTCAGCTACATTCTCAAGGGCTGCTGCACGCTTTCTTTCAGCCTTTACTAATGCCACGAGGACACGAACAGCTGACGACTCCACCTGGCTTGTGTGTAATCCAGCATCATCTGGGAATTTGCACCTTGTGTCTAATCCAGCATCATTAGGGAACTGGCACCTTGTGTGTAATCCAGCCTCATTTTGGAAACATGATCTCGAGGTTGACCATACTCCCCTCCTCGCAGGAATTGCATCCTGACATGAAGTTACTTCTTTTTTAGATCAATACTCAGAGCAACCTAGATCCATTTAGTAGAAGCTAGATAAACAGAACTCGGAGAAGTGAATTCAAAAGAAAAAAAAGACTACAAGGTGAGAACACCCACTTCCTACATCAAGCTAAAAACGAAAGCATTAGGATGATTAAGACTCTTCTTATTACACATCGAAGAACACCACGCTTAAGAGAAACAGAAACTACAACATATACACATCGAAGAATACGAGGCTACCCGAAAGTAATTGAAAGGGTGTTACTTACCAAAGCTCGTTTTACAGGTTCGGTGCAGCTCCTCTTTAACTTGCCACGCTCCTTGAAGATGTCCCGAATATCCCGTGTTTGGTCTTCATTGCTCCTCTGCATGCTCGCACTCGTGGTTTTAAAATCTCAACATGGTAAGAAAAATATACTACTAGTAATACTCGCGCATCTTGTGGGCAACATTACAGCACTCGTCTGCCATGTTAGAGCATCTCCAACAGAATCGCAATGCGCGGCGCTTTAAAAAAGCGTTTACAGTGCTGAGATCGAGAAGTAGATACTAGAGAGTAGAGGATAGTTCTCAGCATAGATAGATAAAAAAAGATAATTCAACTACTCCTCGTCGTCCGACTCCTCCTTGGTGATGTCCTCCTCCGACGTCTGACTGTAGGCGTGAAGATACCGATCGTCGTCGGATTACCAGGGCGACGCTGCTCCTAGCCTCGTGTTGAATTGAGCGTCCGCTTTTCGCCTACGCTTGTCCTCGCGATAGGCGGCTCGCTCCGCCCTCCTCTTATCCCTCTTCGCCCTCCTTTGCGCGTAGAACTCGCGCTCTTTGATGATGTCCTGCGGGAAGTGTTGGCGCCACAGCGCCATGGCTTCCTCGTCCATCTCGGCGATGTCGAGACGGTGCTCCCGCCTCCGGTTGTCGCGACGATCCTCGTCGGTGCTAAGCCGCGGCAGAGGCGTGAGCTCCTACGCCCGCTCCCGCGCCGGCACGTTTGGGAAGTTCAATGTTCTATGAGGCCACCGGAGGCGCCACACCGCCGCGTCGTACCCGCGGGCGGCCTCGTTGGCGATGTCGAAATTGCCGAGGCCGAGGCGCATCCCGCGGAACCGGATCACGGCGGAGAAGCCGCCGGAGGGGCGCGCGCGGACGCCGCGATATCCCCAAGTTTCCCAGTGACGCGGCGGCGGCGAGGCGAAAAAGAGCTGGGAGAGAGCGGTGGCGAGGCACAGAGCAGGGAGAGAGCGGTGGCAAGGCACAGAGCGGTGGGAGGGCGTTGGATTTTATAAAGCGCGCCGGACGCCGCGCGCCAAAACTAGCGCACGCCCGGCAGCTTTTTCCCGCGCGCGCGATCCTTTCCCGACGTCTCTGCTATCTCTACTCTCTTCTCTACTGTTATATTTATTTTATATTTTATATTTTATATTTATCTCTACTTCCTTTACTGTCTACTTTTTTTCTCTATACTTTTTTTTCTTGCAGTATAGGCCGTCCGATTTATATCTGACAGATAGGAAGGAAACAAATGGGAATTTTGCAAAAAGATACCCATACCCCTCTCCAGATTTGCAAATAAGGCCTTCCCTCGTTCATCCTTTTCTCCCACAAGATAAACTACTCATACAAATGCATCTTGATGTGTGCAACGCATGGGCATCTTGCTAGTTCTAAAAACTTTTCCATCATTTGCCACACTACTGGTTGCAGATGAAAAACCTACCCAAGCACATCGTGATACATGAGCGACGCACAATTACAAGCTGATATTCTGTTGGACAATGGAGGCTATAACCAATTACTTTTACGGGAACAGTAGCACCCAGGAAATTTGAAGGGTAGGTATGAACAAAGTTGGAACTGCACATGTACTGCTAAGTGATTCAATACACACATTACCAATTGAGGAGGAGAACGATGGTCGCGGCGGCCTCTGTGAGTCATGGTCAGCAACGGGAGTCAGTTCGTTGTCCACGACGGTGGTACTTCTGCGCTTGGCGTCGGCTTCCGGGAAGCAGATCCGAGACCGTGGAAGACAATGGCGGGGAAGAGGCTCCGTGTACGACGACGACGGTGGACCGGCTCCAGTGCGGCGTACGAGATCGTCGATGAGGCAGATGCGCTGCGGTGGACGAGTGGGCCGATGTAAAGGGGAGGAGCACGAAGGTTGCGGTGTCGTGGAGAAGTCTATTTTGCGGTGGGTATAGAAAATGGGGAGTATTCAGGTGTACTACTCTGGGTGCTGGGGTGGGGTTGGCTGGGTAGGGTGAACCTGAAGTTATGAAAACAGCCCCCTACCAAGCGTCATCCGTAGGCCTGTTCCGAAGGCTATGATGGTAACTTCCCACTGCTCGAATCAGGGTCGCGGGAGATTTTCCCGCCGACCTCAAAATTTTGTGACACTGGACTCCCCGTGTGGCGTGTTGAGTGATTCGGCTAAGCAACTAGCGAGTAGTAGTAGTAAACTCTGCATATTAGGTTTGACCGAAGTCAAACTTCCTAAAGTTTGACCAAGTTTATAGAAAAATATAAACATTTACCATAACAAATATGTATGATGTGAAAGTACATTCAATAATGAATCTAATGGTATTTATTTGTTATTGTATATGTTAATATTTTTTGTTATAAGCTTTTTGAGAGTTTACAAAACTTGACTTTGACCAATGCTAATATGCGGACTTAAATAAAAATAGAGGGAGTACACATTTGTTTTCTTAGTTTGTAGTGAACTAATCATTTGTTGAAATTGTGAAATAAATATATTAGGCTATTGACTTCGAATGTAATGGTCTATACAATTCAATAGTTACAATCATTGTCGAATCCCAAGATGTATGCAAGGTCTATAGTACTTCACAACATGCTCAAACTCACATACACACACACACAAAGTAAACTAGAAGACCGTTCTCTCATGTATACACAATGTATCGGCATCTGTCTATGTCTCACTCATGCATGATCATTTGCACATTCACACCTCTCTATGTCTGTATCACACGCACACCGTCTCCACATTGCCCTTCCGCCACAACACACATATGGACACATACACACGTTCTCTCTCAGTCACACACACAAAATCAGTATTAAAAAAACTAGGGCGCACCTAAAACGTCCAAATCCAAATAAACACGAACTGGAGCTAAATTCAAATATATGGAAATATTGCAGTGTCAAGAACTTTCACAGGAAAAAAAAGTTGAGTAATATTCGAGGATTGTTTTCACACACACAAAAAGGTTCGGTGGATGTCCTTCGAGCGCGACACAGTGACGCACCGTTCGATTGACCGCGCGGCCACGGTTCACGTGCTTGCACAGGATTCCGTATCGTGGCTGTGGTACTAACTAATAAAAGCGCTGCCTAAGTCTAATGTTTACGTGTACTAGTACGGTTTTCTTTTAAGTTTGACCAACCTTATATATAAAACTAAAGTAAGCTCCCACACGGGCACTCATCAATATGCCGCCGCCGCCGTTGCGCATGCCGGCGCCCGCTTGCTCCGGCCAACAATTTCTCGCCCATCACCGCCGTGTCGCCGCCATCCCTGTGCCATGAAGCCGAAGGCTCGCCCGCTCACGTCGTCTGCAGTCCCTCCTCGTGATGCCGCCGTGCTGCCAAGCACGCGAGCAGCTGGTGGAGCCGCGTCTATGCATGCAGCGTACGAAGAGGAGGACGAGCGCGTGCTCCAGCATGCCGGCAAGGAGGAACTAGCGTGTCATTGTCATCTCCGCCCGCGCGGAGGAGGCGCGCATGGTGGCTATCGTGGCGGAAGCCGGTCGCGCGCGCGTCGAGCCCGCAAACCGGGTGCGGACGCGGAATCTACCTTCGAGACCTTGAATGCCACGTGGATCCTGCAATCTGAAGGAGCAATTTGGGTCAGTCGACTCATGTGAGCCGTTTGATGCAACATGAATAGCTAGAAGGGCTTCTTCCACCTCTTCTGCCGTCTTCTACCTTCGCTCCGTCGAACTTCTTTCACAAATCGACTGACCCAAATTATACTACTAGTACGAACGTATTAAGTACAGTAGGAACACGAAGATACGAGCAGTAGTACCAATTGCAAGAAGAACAGTAGTAAGACATAGTACTAGTACTATTATACGTACTAAAGAGTTCAAATAACGAGAAAGAACATAAACATAGTTCTACTGGGGCCTCAGCACAACACACCCTTGAAAATAAACTAAGCAACTAGTCCGCTTGACACTGCAGTAGAACCAACATGAGCGACGGCACTGCCACCTACTCGGAGTCCGAGTCCACGTCCTCGACTTCGTCCTCGTCACTCTTCCTCTTCCTCTTCGCCGACGCTTCTTTGCTTGAACCGGACACTGGGCTCTGCTTCTTCATCCAACCCTTGTAGATATTTAAACAAAGGTAGGCATCCATTGCTGCGTATAGGATGTGATCTTCATCTAATGTCTTCGACTCCCATGCATGATGAAACTCGTGATGAGGTTTCTTCAGTTTAGCGTATGAAGGATCAATCATGGCTGCTGCCAGGGTCAGCATTGAAGGTTGAGAGGAGGACACCAGGCTTGCCTTCTGGAGATCGAAGGGCTGTCATACAACGAGACCTATCCGACGCAGGACACCCCTGTCGTTCTTAAAGCCTACAGTAACGAATTTCACTCTTTTGTCCTTGAGGAAGTTCTTAAAATCCTGGCACTCAACGTCGGCATGGCATATGTGGTAGACCAAGCAAACATTATGTACGCAAACCTGGATCACGGCGGGCTTCTTCCTCTCTTCGTCCTTTAGATCCTTCTCTCATCCCAGGACTGTGGTGTACTCAACATCTAGCCCAGCGACCCACTCATCCGTTGAACTGTTGAACATGCGTAGGAAGCGAGCAAGCCATGCTTTCACCGTCTCGGATCCATGTGTGTAGATGACGGTGAACTGATCGCCGGTGATGGCTCTAACCTGGTACTCAGCAGCGACCATGGAGATTTGGGAGGCCATGGATTTTGGAGGAGGGTTAGGAGAAGTTGAACTATTGTACCCCGCAAAAAAAACTGGGAGCGAACTAATGTGAAAGGACGGGACGACTGGGAGCGAACCGTTGTAAGGTAGAAGACGGGGACGAGTAGGGCGTGCGAACGACGTGGGGTTGCTGGCTTGCCCGGTGGATAAACGGCTGCAAGCCCCCAAAGAGTTCTCGAGAACTATGCAGGACCCACTAGATGTCATGTCTACTAGACCCATATCGTAGCCTGACGGTATAGCTTCTGTCTGTTCACACGCCATGCCGGCGCGTGGATGTAAGTTCACTTAATTCCGTCAAACGTCGCGCCTCCCACGACCTTCGCCTCCCTCGCGCGGTCGCGCCCTTTGAGTCTTCGACCGGCTATAAATGAGCAATTTTTTTGCCCTTTTTTAGACAAGCAATTTTTTTTGCCTACTCCGCATGCATGATACTCCCTCTGGTCCTTTTTACTCCCGTCAACCGTTTGCAAAGTGTTTGACCAAATTTATACTTTTTTTGAACACCACCTTATATTAATTAACCAGCCACACCAGTACACTCATTCGATACAATATTCACCACACAGGGCGGTACGTTATTTACAAGAATACCATCTCATCTATTGTCAAAGCTATACTTAGCGATTAAGTGTGCCACCTTATTGGCCGAATGGCTAATCTTTGACAATTGAAGATTGTTGATCAACTTCGAGATGCTCAACGATTTCATCTTCAGTTCACGCATAGCAGACCTGTCATAGTCCCCCGATGCAAGAGACGCTACCACAAAAGCGCAACCAGTCTCTAAAATTACAGGATTATGAAGAGAAATACCTATGTAGAGACCGGCAATGCAAGCCCTAAGCTCCGCTTCCTCCACGCTTTGACAGGCATCAATGAAATCCCACGACCAAATTTATACTAAAAATATCAATATCTACAATACTGATTATAATGAGTATAAGAGAGAGATGATTATAGTAACATAGGTAGATACTGTAACATAATAAATATGATGCTACTATGTGTCATGCATGGTAATAAATGAGACCACCTATGATACTAATCTATGATACTATGCACTATAGAGGTAGTAACATAAACTAGTAACATATGCATGTTACTAGTCTAAGTTACTCCCCACTATGACTAGCCTTAGAGTACCACTACCTCCCTTCTAGTTTAAAGGGCTCAATTCAAAAATTTCACCTACTCTTAGCAAGATAGTAGAGGCGGTGGAATAGTTTTTGAAGTCTGCAAAAGTACTCAACTAGTGCTGTCGTTCTTCACAAAAAAATGTGTTTACCAATGCATGCATGAACACCAGTTACTCTAACCCCCCCTCTTCTTTAATTCTTTGCCACATCAGCATGTTTGCTATTCCCATGTGCATGATACCAGCTAAGATACCACCATGGGTCTGGCCCACATGTCAGTGACGCAACTGGACCTGCAGTTAAGTCAGTGCAGCTCAGTCCATATCTTAGGTAGGTGTGCCATTGCTCGCTATAAATACTGCACCTCCCACGACATCGCTATCTCCTCCCCCTCACGTTCACGTTCATCGCTATCTCCTCCCCCTCCCTCTCACGTCGACCACCATGGCATCGCCCCTCCCAAGCCCTAGGAGCCCCTCGCTGCACCGCGCGGACGGTCACGCGTCGCCGTTCCGTTCCTCGCCGCCACTAGTCGAGTAGGACGCATCGGTGTTCCACTCCTCGCAGCTACGCGACGCGTCGCCGTTCCGTTCCTCGCCGCCACTAGTCGAGGAGGACGCGTCGGTGTTCCGCTCCTCGCCGCGACGTGACGCGTCGCCGTTCCGTTCCTGGCCGCCACTAGTCGAGGAGGACGCGTCGGCGTTCCGCTCCTCGCCGCGACGCGTCGAGGTGGACACGTCGGCGTTCCCAATCTCGCCAGCACGCGCGCCGGAGGACGTGTCGGCTCCCCGCTGCGAAGAGAACGCCGCGCCGCCCACCGAGCCCCCCCAGCCTTGAGGAGCTTTGGAAAGAAATGGATGTCGCCTTGTGGGAGGCTTTGCCTCCAGCAGAGCACGCCAAAATAGAGGCGGAGAAGAAGGCCGAGGAAGAGAAGCGCACCGTGGAACAAGCTGCCTGGGAGGCCTATGTCGTGTCCGAGAGAGTCAGGCAATTGGCTCTTTGGCAGAAGGCTCGTGCGAGGGCCGTGAGGGTGGTGGAGGACGCCCGTGCCGACGCCCTGAGTGCAGTTGGGCCCAAGCGCCTCATCCACGCTTGGCGGTACGTGGACCGGGTGCACGCTTCCAGCGAGGAGGAGTACGTGTTGGCGCCGGATCACCACACTGGTGAGATCGCGCTCGCCCGCCAGCAAGCCGCCAATCAGCACCTCACGAGTTGCGAGGCTGAGGAAGAGGCGTTGTGTCGGCGCGCTGGGAAACGGCCGCGCACCAGGGCAGTCGTGGCGCGCCGCAAGCGCTCCTGCAAGCGCCATGGCTTTTAGGAGGAGTATAATTTTTGTTTCCTAATGCGATCTCATTAGTTTTGGGACGCAAATGATAAATCCCGAACGTACAAGAATTTTTAGCGTCCTTAATTAAGTATGTAAAAGGGAAAGTTTGGAAACCTTGTGTATTCGTACGCATTTTGCAAGTACGTGCATATAGCACAAACTTTACTATATACTACGCACTACACGTCTCTCTCGATATATGCTTGCAGACTGTGCTACTCCCTCCGTCCAGGTCAATAAGTCATTTTGGTTGTGCATCGTGACCAAGAAGGAGGGAAGACTTATACACCTAGACGGAGGGACTACGACTATTACTTATGTATGTGCAAATGCACGTTTTAACATTACGATGCGGTTTTTGTAAAAGTAGAAAAACAGCACTAGTCAAGCTTATGAAATGATTCAATGCAAAACAAATGCAAAAATGCTCGTTTGATTGTTTACTTTTAGCTTCCTTCTCTGTGGTTATTTCTCTGTCGTACTTTGTACGGAGTATCTCACTGGTTGGAAAGGCATGCAAATTCCCAAACCGCTTCCTACACCCTGTATCGAATTTTTTGCCTAACAAGTTGTGCCGTGCAATTGGAATTCCAACTTGAGTACTACTACTAGTAGGAGTACCAGGGGCCTGTTCTTTTAGGCTTCTAGATTAGTAATCCCATAAGAGCAATTACAATAGAGCGGAGTCAGCGGGCTATAAGAAATAAACTAGTATATTTCTGCTTAGTTGGAGGAAAGAGAAGAGGAGAGAGAAGGTAGCGGGCTCTTTGTGAAGAGCCAGCTCTAGCACGTGCTCCTAGGCACTTTGTGAGAATGAGAAGTGGGCCACATAATAAAAAAGTAGTACACTCTTTTGATCTATTATTGTATATGTTGGCTATAAGATGGGTTGTAGATGACATGGCACTGGCTTATAGCCAGCAGCTGGCTATACTATTAACCATGCTCTAACTACTACCTCCGTCCTGGTTTATTGGTCCCCATTGTAATCTGTGTCAAATTTTGATCATAAATTTAACTAATGAAATGTTAGTGCATGTCACATGCACTACTCCATCCGTCTGGGTGAGTAAGTCATCTTAGGCTATACACCGTGACCAAGGAGGAGGAGAAAACGAGAAACGTTAATGTTTATTTGCTAATTAATAGTATTGCATGCAATGAACTAACCACTGCATGTCGTGTTTGATATCTCAAGTCATTAAAAGCATGCACACTCTTTATCTCTTATTGGTTGATATGTCAAGAAACAAGAAACGAGGTAGAAGTTAATGCACCGCGCCTAAGTGTTTTGGGATTATTTGGTTTTCGTAAGATGACTTACACACCTAGACGGAGGGATTACAATGGTGAGGAATAAACCAGTTAAATCTTTGGTCAAAATTTAGCACAAATTACAATGGTGAGGAATAAACCAGGGCGGAGTAGTAGTTTAGAAGCCCAAATAAATGAGTGAGGCGCCTTATTGTTACTCTCCACTGTGACAAGTCTTGTGGGAAAAGCTGGGGAAGCCGCCAAAAGAACTGGCCCTAGGAGTAGTAGCTAGGGATCGAGTGTGCGAGATGAACCGGAGAAAGTAAATGCAGAGAGATGAAATGCAAAAAAGATGGAGGGATGTGATGGTTGCTTGGCCGTTTATTTTACCAGGCCACGTATTACTGGGAGTGGTTGGGTTTTGTGATATGACGGCTTTACTGCCGTGCCACGAGCGGGGTGAGAGGTGAGACTCCCATGCAGCACCACCCTCTACACTTGTACTACATCGTTCGTGGTTTATTAGTCCCCCATTGAATTTGACTGAAGATTTAACTGACAAAATGTTAGTGCATGTCAACAAAAACTATATCGTTTGATTCGTATTTGAACATAGTTTTGAATGATATAATTTTAGGTGACATGCATCAGCATTTATCGTACTATCTATAATGTTAGTTCAATTTTTGGTCATACTAATCTATAGTAGTAAGGTGCCCGTGCGTTGCACCGAAGAGTGAAATGCATTGATCGGGGAGTTGTTTATTTTGACAAAGGATGTGGGGGTCATCTCATGTGTAACGGGTATCGATAGGTCTCTTCGGATATTATTTCATCTCTAGAGCTCACAAACATCCGGGTGAAATAGATAAAAAGGTATCTTTTGCAAACAAGAGCGTTCAACTGTTCAACCTGCATCCAAAACTTGTGAAGAAATAACACTTATTGTGCTTTGCAAGAAATGATCTTTATGAATTAGTTTTTGAGTATCGATTGTTATACATGTTGACTACAGATGACATGGCACTTTCTTATAGTCAACAGTTGGCTATACTATTTAAGTATTAATCATGCCCTTATACACCTAGACGGAGGGATTAAATCAGGATGACTTGGAAGGGGGCAGAGGATATGTAAGAAATGGTTCATCTTAAGTCTTTCACCAGTACTGTAATAAAAATTCATACATGGAAGATTCTAGACTAAACCATAAATGGATACACTTTTATTCATGCGCGATACTCCAATAGAGCAACATCATGCATGGAAGTCTCCACATGCTTAGACAGCGGATTACATTGAGCGAAGACTAATGATCAACATTTAACTTGAAAATGCAGATGTCCAGGTGAATCTCCTTGGAGTCCCTGTGCACATTGTTGGAGTTCAAATAACACCATGGGTTTTACATGTCCACATCGGTGGGAAGGTCCCAGCTCGGCAGAGTCCAAGTATGCTTGGCGTAGCCAGTGTCGCCGCCCACGTACCTCCGAGGGGTAGTAATAGTGAGCACGCACGCGTACTCGGCCTCGTGTCAGTGTCAGCGTCAACATCAGTGGCATCGCCCCTGACGCACACTATAGAGATGTGGCGGCGGCCTGTGCGGGCCTCGCCGGTGGCCACGATCAAGAGGAAGACGCTGCCGTCCTCCTCCGAGACTAGCACGCGGCGCTGATCCTCCAGCGACTCCGGCACGATGAACGGGTAGCACATCTCGTACTTGATGTTCTTCGCCAAGGGCCAGTAGTGATTGCCGCACACCTGCGTCAGGTGATGCACGATGTCCGCCGGCAAGCCCCAAAATAGCACCAAGCACTCATAGCAGTAGACGAAGGGCTCCTTGGAGGCATCGACCAGGCCGTCCATGAAACGGGAGTGGCTGTAGGGGACGTTCCGCCAGTTGAATATATGAACAAGTTACTACGAGATTTAGTTCGAATAAGCACAAAATAAATCATGACGGCTATAACAGAGATTAAACTAATCATGCGGACTAGCATAGTAGATGAACAGATCGAATCTAGGACACAGACTAGACATGAATTCTACCACGATTTCAAACAGGAAGGACAGAAACACATACGGTGCAACGGGAGCAGCATCATTGGCGTTGAGGTTGTCGCCCATGTCGTTGAGGAAGAGGTTGCCGAGGTCGGGGAAGAAGTCGTCGTCAGTGAAGTCGTCGCTGCTAGCAGTCGCGAGAGTGCGCTCCACAAATTTCAACAGCGCCGGCCGAATGGAGCGCAGGAGGGAGTGGCTGTAGGGGACGTTGCGGCCGCCGAATGGAGCGCAGGAGTAGCCCACGAAGTAGTAGATGGTGCTCCTCCCTAGTCTCTATTCTTATCTCTATCTTTACTACTCTTCTTTGTTTTTTATAATATACTAGTTGTAGTCGTCAAATCGAATATACTGCGCCGTCAACTGCACGCCCGGCTGAACACGCCTCCTCGCCTCCATCAAACCCCTCCGTTAAACCCGCATGCAAACCGAGAAACCTACTCCGGCCCGCGGGAGGAAATTTGCCGGTTGCCGTTGGAGAATAATTGAGTCATGTCCAATCCATTTGAGTTAATTGCGTGTATGATTCTCCCTCTATAAAAAGTTAATTGCATCCTTAATCTTGTATTCTAAGTACTCTGTGGGTTCCACTGTCAGTACAGTGTACATGACTTGCAGGCTGGCTATAGATTCGTACAGAAATTTAAAAAGAAACAAATACATGACTTGCAGGATTGGAGTTAGCACCGATGGCGGTTCGTAGTCGTTCCACGCTCGGGCATTGAAGTTTGTAACTATTTTAGATTAGAACATACTACTCCTCCGGTGCTAGTAGTAGAGCAGAGTCCTACTCCACTACAAAAGGAAGTCTCTGGAACAATCTGGCATGGTGGCCGCTGCCGGCGCCGTCCATCCCCATGCCTCCGCTCAGTCCGACCACCAGTCATCACCACGCCCCACTCCTCCTCACCTCTATCATCTTTCTCGACATATCATTTTTTTGATGAAATGGTTGACATACTATTTTCCGATAAAATTCTCAAGATATCATTAGTTTTACACATGGGATTACTCCTGCCCACGATCAAGAGGAAGACGCTGCCGTCCTCCTCCGAGACTAGCAGGGGCGGTGATCCTCCAGCGACTCCGGCATGGTGAACGGGTAGCACGTCTCGTACTTGATGTTCTCCGCCAAGGGCCAGCAGTGACCGCTGCACGCATCTGTGAGGCGATGCACCATGTCCGCCGGCGAGCCACAAAACGGCATCGGGCACTCATAGCAGTGGACGAAGGGCTCCTTGGAGGCATTGACCAGGCCGTCCATGAAACGGGAGTGGCTGTAGGGGACGTTGCGCCAGTTGAATATATGAGAAAGTTACTACGAGATTTAATCCGAATAAGCACAAAATAAATCATGACGGCTATAACAGAGATGAAACTAATCATGTGGACTAGCATAGTAGTAGGATACAGAGTAGAAACATGAATTCTACCACGATTTCGAACAGGAAGAACAGAAACACATACCGTGCAACGGGAGCAGCACCGTTGGCGTTGAGGTTGTCGCCCATGTCCAAACACCACGTAGACACGGTCTTTGAGCACGGTTCGTAGTCGTTCCATGCCCGGGAATTGAAGTTTGTAACTATTTTAGATTAGAATATACTACTCCTCCGGTGCTAGTAGTAGAGTAGAGTCCTACTCTACTACTCTACTCAAGCAAGTTAGGGCATAGCACTATAGGGAGTACCAGTACTGTGATCACTCAAGCAAGTTGTCTGGCATCGACATGACCCTACGCTGCTGGTATGTGTCTCGTAAGTCAAGCGGCGTGCTGTAGTCATCATCACCTGTCCACTTCCCGCAGCACATATTCGCTTCTCCATCTTTGTCCGCACATAATCTCGTCCAATCTTCCATCCCCGCTAACAATGGCAGAATCGAGCAGCGTCCGCCGAAAGAGTGGCTGGAATTCGCTCCCCACAGAGGTAATCAAGCTCATTGTTTCGCGTGTGGACAATCTCAGTAACATGCCGCTCGCCGCGTGCTCGTCGGGGCTGTACCGTTTACTCAAAGCCCTCAGGCCGGAGCTTTTTAAGCCAGCTCCTTGCTTGCTGATGCCGCCTGATCTTCAGAAACGGCGTGTCACGCAGCATAACGATCGTAGGGTGGCGAGCATCAACCCCCTTGACTGCGATCCGATCCCCGTCAGCCTCAACTACATTAACGGTATGTACTGGGTCGGCATGAACACGTCTTGGATGGTGCTCGTCGACGGTCGCGGCAGCTGGATGCTTGTGGAGATCTACACCCGGCGATTGATCCCCCTTCCTTCGATTAACACTGCACTGCTTTGGCACCGCGGCCCAGAATACTCGGAATCTTACAGTAGCCAACATGATACCAAGTTTGATTTCCTCAAAGTTGTAATCTGCCAAGTGCCCACAAGATCTGCAAATTATAAAGACTTCAGGCTAATTGCGTTCTTCAACCGCGGTCTCGCCTATCTGACAGGTCACTGCGGTAAGTGGATAAATCCGCACGTCCATCGCACGATCATACATCCTCCATGGTTCTCTAATGCCATTGAACACAAGGGCTTCATTTACGCTGTCGACTCCTTCTATGGCTGGACGTATTGCTGGCCTACTCCAGTCATCGCTACAAACGGATGTTACAGAAGTATGTTACTTTCCTATGATATCATGATGGCTTGCTTATATTACTGTCAACATTTGCTGAAAAATATTCATGCTCATAACATGCTGTTCTTAAGATTGACTAAATCAAGAGCCCTTTTTTATTTGACTCCAACTTGATATGATGTTGTAGGCCGCCTGGTGTCCCTACCCTTCCTAATCCTAGAACCTTTCAAAGAAAAGCGGCATGGCAGTTGCAGGTGGTTCCTGGCTCGATCAGACGATGGCGAAAGATTGATGATCGTTCGCACGTACCGGACGTGTTGTTTCGCGGAATACAATCACAGTCACTTCAAGGTCTTTGAGCAGGATCTCAGCTTCTTTGGGCCTTCAGGAATTTTTGACTGGAGGCTGGTAAGTAGCCTTGGTACACGCTCTCTGTTTGTCGGACTGAATTATCCGATTAACCAGGAGATAACCGACGGCAAGGATCATGATGGTAGCGCGGTTTCATTCATCAGGCAAAACTGTGTGTACACAGCGTACCATGCGTCCCTGCATGCACCATACCCTGATATGTGCCGCCACGCTCTGCAGCCCAAAGTAGGAGAGAGGGTTGCAAGTATCAGACTTCGACCTGCTGGCTGGAGTTTCCCCCGTCAGGCACCCATCTGGTTCAAGCCGTCAGCCAATCTCCACAGCTTAATAAATAGTAACATCTAACTGAGCCAGTTAGTTAGATGCGTACACTTGGTGTAGTAGGATCTTTATTTAGTTTGATGCATACACTTGTTCTTTTTTGGTAAGCCTTTTGTAATGATGGCTGATGTTTGGTTTGGAAGAGAGAGCTGCGTCTTCACTCTTCTGGCCTGCTTACTGCTTCTGTTGCACCCCAGTCCTGGTTGTTGCTGCTGTTGTTTTCAATGTACAATCAGTAGTATATTTCGTTTGTTGGTTGAATAAATGTGTTGTTAGAACGACAAACACAATGTTTTGGAAGTCGTTGCACGGTTCGATCCTTTAGTGCCCCGTACCGTACGTAGCGCATACTATTTTTCGTACGGAACACATTTTCCACTTATTGATAACATGCAGCCCACTGATGAAGGCCCAATAGAGAAGCCCATAATTAACTGGAAGGGAGGCTCTCACATGAATCCGGCCCAGGTACATGCTCATGGTCCCCTAAACATAAATAAGTAAATAAATAAAAAAATAAAGCTAAATGCTCATGCACCAGTTCTTTGGGAAAATAGGTAGCCCAGTATTTCTTTTTGAAGAATACCCAAGCTAGGCCTATTTGTTTTCTCTGAATTACTGGGCTGCAAATCTTTCAAGACGAGGAGGGATGCATTCTGGCCTGGCTTAAGAGTATGGTCAATGTCTGTTAAAAGTAATATCAAAAGGGGTTGAAAATTCCAAAAAAATTATAGGAAATGGGATATAAGTTTCTTTTTTTGTTTTTGTTCTTCACTGATATCTTATACGTATTTCATTGGATTTAACATGACATAGTACTAATTTATTTTTAAATTTGTTTTAGTAAGGCTATTAATTTTTGGATTAAGAATATTTCGTTCCCCAGCAAGAATTTGCGAATTTTCAAAATTTCCCACATATTTAGTTAATTTTTTGACCCTGGTACTGACCAGAAAATGGCCAGCAATTCTAAAAATGGAAAACGGGCTGCAATAAATTCCATATGAATTAGAAAATGAGTAAAAACTATAAAAATAATAGCAAATGGGCTGTACAAGCCACAAATTTCGAGGCTGACTTGTTTACGCAAGGTTTTATCAGTGAACACGCGATTCTAGCAGCAGTGACTGTTGGATGTCCATCCAACGACCGACGTGCTTCTTCAATCTCTGATCTTCCTGCTCCAGCCGCCTAAACTAGCGCCGGCGGGACTGCTGGCTCCCTCCTCTTGTGGCCCGCTGTGATGCCGCGCAGGCTTCCCCGGCCCACCCTACTCCCTCCGCTGGCCTGGCCGCACGCAATCAACTGCCTCCTTATTACGCGAAAAAATGATTCCTCCCACTGACATCTGGGGCGCACCGGTTGGGAGGCTGACCTGTGGGCCTACTAAGTTGACGCGTACGCAGGGCTTGTCAACTTAGTCAACAAACGATTCTAGCAGCAGTAACCGTTGGATTTGAATTGAACAGTCCTGCTGCTTCTTCAATCGCTGCTCTTCTTGCACCAGCCGCCCAAACCAGCGCCGGGGAGACCGCCTGCTCCTGCCTCTAGTGGCCGGCTGTGCTGCCGTGGAGGCCATCGCCCCCTACTACTCCCACCGCTAGCCAGGCCCTGCGGCGACGGCAGCCTCACACCGCAGCCGAACCATTGAACCCTCGTACTCCTCTCCGCGTGGGCATCCACTCCCGCGTCTTCCCCGGCTCCGCATCGCCCCCTTCCTAGGCCTCGCCGTCGTCCACCGCCTTGGTGCTCTCGTCGCGGCGTGGTCAACGACATTCCATCGAAAGAGTACTGTACGTGGAGAGGCTGACAGTTGGGTCCACGGCCACAGCCCAGTTTTTCTGTGATTTGCCAAGTAAGTCGCTTTGTCAGGCCTGTTGGGCTGCAAATCTTTTAAGACGAGGAGAGCTTTCATTCGGCTGGCCGAGAAAATGGCCCATCAGTAATGAGAAATGGGATGTACATTTTTAAAACACATCAAACCGGCAATTAGTTTCAAATATCTTTTTTTTTCATTTCGAGATTTTAAATTACATTAATTTTTATGCGTTGAGAATTTGTTGGATTTTGTATTGATATACATTTATTTTTAAAATCAGTTTGAATGTGAGTCGAAATTTCGGGATTAAAAACAGTTCGGACCGCACTGAAATATGCAAAATTTCGTATAATTTTTTAACCGTGGCCACAATATGGCCTGTAATGCTAAAAAAAAGAATATGGGCTCCAAAAAAACCTTAATAATTAGCAAATGGGCTGTAAATTATTAGAAATATTGGCGGATGTGCTGTATGCTGTTTTCCATAGATTTGAGGCTTTCCTAAAAAAAGGTTGACGCACAAGCACTGACTGTTGGATGTCCATCCAACGGCCGTCATGCTTCTTCTATCTCTGCTCTTCCTGCTCCAACCGCTCAAACAAGCGCCGGCAGGACTGCCTGCTCCCTCCTCCCCACGGCCGGCTCTGCTGCCGCGCAGGCCTCACCGCCCCACCGTACTCCCATCGCAGGCCTAGCCATCCCTCTACTCACCCACACCTGCTGTTATTCTCCGGCGACAGCAGACGAACCAGTAAACCCTCGTACAGTCGTACTCCCCTCCGCGTGGGAAACAACTGCCGAGTCTTCCCTGCCTCTGTGTCATTCCCTTCCTAGGCCTCGCCATCGTCCACCGCCCTGGTGCTATCGGCGCGGCCTGGTCAACGTGGTCAACGACCGACATGCATCTGAAGTGGACTGTACGTGGAGAGGCCGACAGCTGGGTCCACGGTCGCACGCAAGGAAATGCCTCCTTATTACACGCAAAATAATGATTCCTCCACCTGACATCAGGGACCCACCGAAAGGGCCTCTGTATTTCGCGAAAAAACGTTGTCGCCGCTGACAGCTCGGACCCACGAGCTATATGTTCGCACGCAAGGAAGTGCCTCCTTATTACGCACAAAAAAAGAATACTCCCCTTGTTAGCTGGGACACACTATAGTGGCAGGCTGACTTGTGGGCCTACTGTGACACCCAAAATTTCATTTGGATTTTTCAAAAAATTTATCTGACTTGAGGGAGGTGATTTAAATTTTTCCTTCAAAAGAACCCTCCCTTTCAAAATATTTTTATGGCAAGAGTTTTATTTGGTTCCACCCAAGACTTGATTTTGGCCTTGGAGGTTCTTGCTTTTTATTTTTGGACTCAAGCCAAAATGCTTTTCACTTGGGAAAAATGTCTTTTAAAAACTTCTTTGAAAATACTCTATAGCTTTTGGAATAATCCTTTACCACTTTCAACAAATCTCTCATGCCATGACCTTAGTGCAAATCCACTCTCCTAAACCTCCCCTCATTTTGGATCATGATTTGCATCAAATCCAGCAAGTTGAACCTCCCCATATGATTATTTTCCATTTAAATCTTATCAAAACAATTTCTGCCTTCTATTCTAGCCCTTGGAGATTTACAAAGGAGCCACCATTTCTGTTTTGATTTTTGCCCCCAAACCAATTTCCCTCCCTAGTCCTTTGAGCCCTCAACCAAGATCCATGAAGATCCACTGGTCTTCAGTTCAAATTTTTCAAACTATACTTGCTGCAAGTTTGGACCAGTTTTGCCAAATTTGATGAAATTCATTCAAACCCCTCTCCAAACATTCTGAGAAAAATCAGGCAACCCCCGGGTGCATTGAGAGGTCACCTCACCAAGTCCCAGCCCCAGGAAAATTTTTCTTCACACCAAATCATTCTGTCGAACACCTGCAGTGCTTTGTCAATGTCAAGTTCAGAGATTCAGAAATATAGTTCGGTGATCTACTATCGTTTTCTTCAGAACATGTTGTCGATCTCGACAGTGCCGCGCTGGCGCCTTGCTCCGCGTCCCCTCCCCCTTGTCCCTGCACCGCACGAGCACGTGGATGTTTGCGGGCGTCGGCGACGTGCTGGAGGAGGTGCGCCGCCCCGTGACCGACGCCAGCGGCGGCTTTGCGGCCGCCAGAGAGAGGCGCAACGCAGACGGCGCCACCCAGCGCCGCCCAAGCCACCGGAGGCCGCCGCGTGGCCACCCACTCCCAGTGCGCGCTGCCACCCTCGTCGTGAACCGCTGGGCGCGGAGCGCGCTCTCTGCCGCCGTCGTGCCCGTGCGGCCACCCCACCATGGACCGGCGCCATTACGCCAAGACCGACCGGGATTAGCGGGGGAACGGGACCAGTAACTCTCACTGATGCTGCCTGGCCACCTAAACCCCCTGCCAATCCACTGCCTCGCCGTAATTGCTCGCCGGAGATTCTTCGTTCACGGCCACCCCCTCGATCCGCCTATAAATAGAGGCCCCGAGCTTAACCTCGAGCCCACACCACCTCTGCACTCCACCTAGACCACACCAAGCCACTGGAAGAGCCCCGAGGGAGTCTCCTTCCTCGACTCCGGCCGCCGCGACCCGCCACGGGATCCAGCTCGATTCGCTCCCGTGCGTGCACCTCTGCCTCCCATCTCTTGCCAGTAGCTCTCTAGTGCATCCCTCCTTCTGACCCGCGCTTCAATTCGAAGTTTGCAGCACCCACCGGAGTTCTCCACCATCACCCGAGCCGCCGTCCGCCGGAGAAAGTGTCGCCGTCGACGTGGTGCTCTCCGACGCTTGAGTCCACCACCCACCGACGCGGAAGGACACACTGAAGCTCTTGGTACACTCCGATCTCCCTGTCTCGCCGTGGTTCGACGCCGGCGACCACCGCAGTCTTCGGGCGCCGGCGAACTTTTTTAAACCTGACATGTGGACCCCCCCTGTCAGCCTCTATTCTCTTCTCCCTCGAAACATTTTCTGTTGGCGCCTTCGGGCAAATACGTTTTCTCTTTAAGCTGGCGCGTTTCTTTCCGAAGCGTTTTCTGTTTTCTCAGTTAAGCCCCTGGAACTTCTCTGTTTCATTACAGATGAGTCCCTGGACAGAAACCCTTATAACTTTTTAATAAAAAGGGATTTTTGAGTGATTCTTTTTCTGACAATCTTATAATTTTGTCTAGTTTTTTATGGGATTTATTTGGAAAAATTTTGGAACAATTTTTATGCACGCGTTGGTTTTCACGTTAGTATGCCTTGTCGCTATACCGTAGGTTCCGGAAGAGGTGACGGAGCTGCGGACTTCGCCGAGCTAGACTCCGACTTCTCCGAACCAGGCAAGCATGTTTGAACCTTTGATATGATAGGTGTTTTGCATGTTTGCGTGAAAGGTTGGGCGTGGCATATGAGTATCGGTGAGTATCTCGTTGCTTGTGAGGCAACTACCCGTGTGTTCGAAAGTTGCGATGATCTCTGATGAGAGATGGCCTAATCATGTGGTGACATGAAGGGCAGCAAGGTGGTACTGTTGTAGCATGCCAGCCTTGCGTCATCCGACAATTCCCGACGTTAACGTGGACGGAGTCATGTTATCGTTCTTTCCCCTTCCGTGCTACCACATGTTTTCTGCCAGAATGCGGTTTAGTAAGTTGGTAACCTCTTTCCGTGTACACACCAAACAGAGGGGCCGGGATGATGGTTCCATGGCCCTGGATTAAAGCCAGTCATCCGGTCAGGGGGCATGGGTGTTTCCGGTTGGGACCGAGAGGGGGGCACCCCTTAGAGCGCGCGTATAGAAATTTTGATCCCATGCTACGCGAGGTTGTAGCCTCCCCGTCTCAAGGTTTTTCTTGAACGTTGCTGAGGGTGATTCCTGGCTTTGGAATGTTGAATGGGTGTGTACTGGTTAGATGTGTTTCTTCCAAAACACCGTAAACGGAACTAGTCCCCATGACTACTGAAATCCGTTGGCTGTGGTTAAAGTACAACTCTGCAGAGTCAAATCCTTCCGAGTCATCGTATCCATGGTCCAGTAACGTGGTCAGCATATCCATGTCTATGTCGTAACCTCGTGGTATATTCTTCTTTCCGGTAAGCGAGCATGAGTAATGAACTTAGCTGAACGTTATTCCTATGGATGGACTAACCCGGTTGTTTATCTCATGTCTGATTACCCTCTTGATATGATTTAAGATTCATGAGTTACTATGTTATGAATATAAGCCCTTTATGTGATGTTGCTCAGACGTCCGACTGTGGCATGTTTGTCTCTTACTTTCAATATAAGCCCTTTATGTGATGTCGCTCAGACGTCCGACTGTGGCACGCATTGTCTTTCTTTTCTGTTATAAGCCCTTTATGTGGTGTCGCCCTGACGCCCGACTGCGGCATTATTATTCTTGCAGTTTCCTCTCGAGGAGTCATTCAGACCCTCGTTTGGCACCGGTATTATTATTCTTGCAGTTTCCTCTCGAGGAGTCATTCAGACCCTCGTTTGGCACCCAGTATTTATTTTGGGATTTCGGGAGGACTACCGCCCGACTTCTCTATTATTTTCCCACGCATCATTATCTCTATGTCTGAACGCTCTTGTTAATCTATTCATATGCTTCATCTTTACATTTGTTATATCTTATGTCTGAACTGTCTTGCGAGTACTTTCATAGTACTCACCTGGCTTGTTGATTTGGCCAGATGTTGACGAAGGCGATCTCTTGGATGAAGAGTTTGATAGTGCGTCCGACGCCTAGAGGAGTCCCAGTCAGTCCTGTGCGATCCCGGATATTGGTCACTTGTATTATATACGCTTCCGCCACCCGCAATAAGTCTCCTCGAGCCTCACTCCGACGCTCGAAGAGCTGTAGTTTTCAGGAGTCATATCACCCACTTCTCGGTGATATTTGCACCACCGTTATTATCGTGAGTTAGTAGTCATGCCACCGTATCCGCCGTTATGTTTTATCGGCGTTCATGTAATAAATTGTTGAGCAGTCTCCGCTCAACCTTGTATTATATTCAGTACTCCTGGTATTTTTCTTCTGTGACCAAGATATTGTCTACCAGTGAGAAGGAATTCTTCTTTACTGGTCCGTAAAAGGGATTGGTCTCTCAATAAATATTTTATTGAAAAACCGGTCGTGACACCTACTAAGTTGACGGGGACGGAGGGCTTTGTGAACTTAGTCAATATGCACGATTCTAGCTCCAGTGACCGTACGATGTCCATCCAACGGCCGTAGTGCTTCTTCAACCTCTGGTCTTCTTGCTCCAGCCGCCCAAAGCAGCGCCGGTCGTGCCGCATGCTCCTACCTTCCGTGGCCGGCTGTGCTGCCGCGGAGGCCTCACCGCCCCTACTATTCCCACCGCTGGCCAGGCCCTGCGGTGACGGCAGCCTCACACCATAGCCGAACCAGTGAACCCTCGTACTCCTCTCCGCGCGGGCTTCCACTGCCGCGTCCTTCCCCGGCTCCCCGTCGTCCCCTTCCTAGGCCTCACCGTCGTCCACCGCCCTGGTGCTCTCGGCATGGCGTGGTAAACGTGGTCAAGGAATGACTTCTATCGGACGCGGACTGTACGTGGAGAGGCTGACAGCTGGGTCCATGGCCGCAGCAAGGAAGTGCCTCCTTATTACGCGGAAAATAATTACGCGGAAAACGTTTCCCCCTGACTGCTGGGACCAACCAGCTACATCTTCGCACGCAAGGAAGTGCGTCCGGGCAAAAATAATGATTCGCCCCCTGACTGCTGGGACCCACCAGCTACATCTTCGCAGGCAAGGAAGTGCCTGACAGTCGGGACCCACCTGGTCGAAGCGTACGTAGCATTGTCATTCTGGTCGTGAACATGTACGTACATATATACTGGTGGATGTAGAGGCGCGCACGTGTCATAGTAGAGGCGCGTACGTGTCGTAGTAGAGGCGCGCACGTAGCATGTACACGTACGTACAACGGCCAGGGTGCAAGAAAGAAAATACGGCCACGTGTGTGTACATACGGGCGGGGTCTCGAACGCCTACTCGTGCATACGTACGGTTAGGGCTCGTGTACATGGCTGGGTCGGAACGGAGAAACAGCGTCGTCGTCGTGTTCATGGGGAGCCAACCGGCGGGGTCGGAACGGAATGCGTCGTCATGTTCATCGGGAGGGCTTGGACGGAACAGCCGATGGAAACGAGGCCTGGCGTACCGCAGAACGGAGGAAACGGCCTTGTGTTCGACCGGCCACGTTTGAAACGGGATCCTGTTCATCGGGAGGGGTCTGGCGTACCGCAAAACGGAGGAAACGGACCTCCTACGATCGAAACGGGGGTCCTGTTGATCGGGAGGGGTGTGGCGTACCGCAAAACGGAGGAAATGGACTTGTGTTGGAGCGCTACAGTCGAAACGGGGGTCCTGTTCATCGGGAGGGGTGTGGCGTACCGCAAAATGGGACTCCACGGGATACTGTTCATCTCCACCGTCGACCCCCTCCAGCCTCCATGGGCTACTATTCATCCACCGTCGACCTCCTCCAGCCACCACCTACGACTGTTCATCCACGGGCTCCTGTTCATCCAGCCTCCACCACGCGCTACTCCACCGGCTACTGTTCAACCAGCCCTCTCCACGGGCTCCTGTTCAACCACCCCTCCACGGGCTACTGTTCATCCAGCCCTCCATCGTCTACTGTTCATTCTGCCCTCCACGGGGTGGTCCTGTTCATCCTGCCCTCCACGGGGTCATGTTCATCCAGCCCCAACCGGCTCGATCGGTCGGGGTCCTGTTCATCCAGAGGCAACACCACGGGATCCTGTTCATCCACCCCCACCGGGAACTGTTCATCGAACCCCCCCAGCAACACTCACTGTTCATCCAGAGGCAGCATCGATCGGCTTCAGTTAGCAGCAGTAGCGAAGGAATCGCTCGATCGGGTTCAGTTAATAGCCATCGATCGATCGCTCGGGTTCAGTAACGCGTAGCCTGCAGTGCAATCGCTCGGGTTCAGTTAGAGCCCAACGCCTCGCTCGGGTTTAGTTAGAGCCAACGCCTCGCACACACGCGCGTACGTGTACGAGAGAAACGCGCATCGCTCGGCCCCCGACATCCCACCGTAACCGGGAACTCCCCGAAATTTTGCTCGCCCTTGCTTCTACCATGGTTTTTTCCGTCATGGACGGCCCAAAGAATGTCATGCAGCTGCGTCTCCGGCCCGCCCAGGACGAAAAGCCCATTTTCTGTCATGATTTTTTGTCATAGAAGTAGGAGCCCACCACTTCTATGATGATACCGGGTTTTGTCACAATTATCATCATAGAAGTGTCATATGTATGACAGAAAAAAAAATCGTTCGGCCCAAAATGTCACGGATGTGTCTTTTTTTTGTAGTGTAAGCCCCCGAGTGGGAGGGTTGCTCACCACTCGGTAGGATTTTTTTCAAACTTAGGCGAGTACTGGACTGCAGCTAAGCCCCCGAGTGGGAGGGTTGCTCACCACTCAGTAGGATTTTTCAAACTTAGGCGAGTACTAGACTGCAGCTAAGCCCCCAAGTGGGAGGGTTTCTCACCACTCGGTAGGATTTTTCAAACTTAGGCGAGTACTG
>NC_057808.1:439258484-439266731 GCF_018294505.1 Triticum aestivum
CCCCGAGTGGGAGGGTTGCTCACCACTCGGTAGGATTTTTCAAACTTAGGCGAGTACTGGACTGCAGCTAAGCCCCCGAGTGAGAGGCTTGCTCATCACTCGGTAGGATTTTTCAAACTTAGGCGAGTACTGGACTGCAGCTAAGCCCCCGAGTGAGAGGTTTTCTCATCACTCGGTAGGATTTTTCAAACTTAGGCGAGTACTAGACTGCAGCTAAGCCCCCTAGTGAGAGGCTTGCTCATCACTCGGTAGGATTTTTCAAACTTAGGCGAAACGGATTCGCGGCTAAGCCCCCGAGTGAGAGGCTTGCTCACCACTCGGTAGGATTTTCCAAACTTTAGGCGAAACGGATTCCCGGCAAAGTAACCGACTGGGGGATTTCAGACGCAAACAAAAGCAACAACAACCATTTAGGAAGACTGTAAACCTCTTGTCTTTGATAAACAAACTACAAAGGTATTTCTTATTACATCTCATCCGAATGAGTACTGAAGTATAAAAGGGCGGAGCAGCTCCGCGTTCCAAGCCCGTGGCTCGTCTTTTCTGATGCTCGACATTGTAAAGATGGTATGCTCCATTGTGGAGAACTCTGGTGACAATGAAGGGACCTTCCCAAGCAGGGGCGAGCTTGTGTGGTTTCTGTTGATCCACTCGAAGAACCATGTCTCCCTCTTGAAAGGCTCGGCCCCTCACGTTTCTGGCGTGGAATCGACGCAAGTCTTGCTGATAAATGGTCGACCGGATTAAGGCCATCTCTCTTTCCTCCTCTAGGAGATCGACTGCGTCCTTCCGGGCTTGTTCTACTTCATCTTTAGAGAAGAGCTCGACATGGGGTGCATTGTGAAGCAAGTCACTCGGTAGAACAGCTTCAGCTCCATAAACCAAGAAGAATGGAGTTCGGCCAATCGACCGATTGGGAGTTGTCCTCAATCCCCAAAGAACTGATGGAAGTTCATCGACGAAGGCGCCTGCTGCGTGCTTGAGATCACGCATCAGTCGGGGTTCCAGTCCTTTGAGAATCAAGCCATTTGCTCTTTCTGCTTGTCCATTCGACTGGGGGTGGGCGACTGAAGCATAGTCGACTCGTGTGCCTTGGGAAGCACAGAAGGCTCTGAACTCATCAGAATCGAAGTTCGACCCGTTGTCAGTGATGATGCTATGCGGAACTCCATATCTGAATGTCAATTCTCTGATGAAGCTGACGGCAGTACTGGCTTCAAGATTCTTGATAGGCTTGGCTTCAATCCATTTGGTAAACTTGTCGACTGCTACAAGCACATGAGTGAAGCCGCTCCTACCAGTCCTCAGGGGTCCAACCATATCCAATCCCCAAACAGAAAAGGGCCAGACGAGTGGAATTGTCTTCAGGGCTGACGCGGGCTTGTGGGACATATTGGAGTAAAACTGGCAGCCTTCACATTTGTCGACTATATCATTCGCCATTTCATTTGCTCGTGGCCAATAAAATCCAGCTCGGTATGCTTTGGCCACAATGGTCCGAGAGGACGCATGGTGACCACAGGTCCCCGAGTGGATGTTGTTGAGGATCACTCGACCTTCTTCTGGTGTTATGCATTTCTGGCTGACGCTGGTTACGCTTTCCCTGAACAGTTGTCCTCTTATCACAGTAAAGGCTTTGGATCGACGGACGATCTGTCGAGCCTCTTCTTCATCCTCTGGGAGTTCCTTCCTAAGGATATACGCAATGTATGGCACTGTCCAGTCGGGAGTGATGACCAAAACCTCCATGATCAGGTCGACCACGGCTAGGACTTCGACTTCAGTCGGATCTGTGGCACTCTTAGGCTGCGGGGGCTCTTCAGTGAAAGGATCTTCTTGAACTGAAGGTGTATGAATGTGTTCCAAAAACACGTTGCTGGGAATGGCTTCCCTCTTGGAACCTATCTTTGCCAAATCATCGGCTGCTTGATTTTTCAGTCGGGGTATATGATGGAGCTCTAACCCCTCAAACTTCTTTTCCAACTTCCTCACCGCATTGCAGTAACCAGTCATAGCTGGGCTTCTGACGTCCCACTCCTTCATCACTTGATTGACTACCAAATCTGAGTCGCCGTAGACCATGAGGCGATGGACGCCGAGTGAGATGGCCATACGTAACCCATATAAGAGTGCTTCAGATTCCGCTTCGTTATTGGAGGAATCAAAGTGAATCTGGAGAACATATCTGAGCTTGTCTCCTCGAGGGGATACCAGTACCACCCTAGCACCGGAACCATTCAGCATCTTGGAACCATCAAAGAACATGGTCCAGTGCTCCGAGTGGACTTGAGTCGGCAGTTGCTGTTCGATCCACTCGGCGAGGAAATCTGCTATTGATTGGGACTTGATAGCTTCCTTTGCCTCAAACTTAATATCCAAGGGAAGGAGTTCAATCGCCCACTTTGCCACTCGACCAGTTGCATCTCTGTTGTTCAGAATCTCTGATAATGGAGCGTCGCTGACGACTGTAATGGAGTGGTTAGAGAAATAATGTGCAACCTTCTTCGTGGTCATATAAATCCCATAAACAAGCTTCTGATAATGTGGATATCTTTGCTTTGATGGAGTCAAAACTTCAGAAACATAATATACTGGGCGCTGAACTTTACAGGCTTTTCCTTCTTCTTCCTGCTCGACCATAAGTACTGTACTGACGACTTGTCCAGTGGCTGCAATGTAAAGCAGTAAAGGCTCTTTGCTGATTGGGGCAACAAGCACCGGCTGGGTGGAAAGCAGGGCTTTGAGCTCTGCAAATGATGGATCAGCTTCAGGAGTCCACTCGAACTTATCAGACTTCTTCATCAGTCGGTAAAGAGGCAATGCCTTTTCACCGCGGCGAGAAATGAATCGACTTAAGGCGGCCAAACAACCTGTAAGCTTCTGGACATCGTGCACACGCACAGGGCATTTCATTCGGAGAATGGCACCAACTTTCTCTGGGTTAGCGTCGATCCCCCGTTCGGAAACGAGGAAGCCAAGTAATTTTCCGCCCGAAACTCCGAATGTGCACTTTGATAGATTAAGCTTGATATCATACCTTCTGAGGTTGGCAAAAGTTTCGGCAAGGTCAGCCAACAGGTCGGAACCTTTACGTGACTTGACCACAATGTCATCCATGTATGCTTCCACATTCCGACTGATTTGATTGAGTAAATACTTCTGAATCGTCCTCATGAATGTGGCTCCAGCATTCTTCAGGCCAAATGGCATGGTGACATAACAGAAGCACCCAAATGGAGTGATGAAAGCTGTTTTTATCTCATCGGGTCCATACAGTCGGATCTGATGATACCTGGAATAGGCATCCAAAAAGGACAAGCGCTCACACCCTGCAGTCGAGTTGACTATTTGATCGATGCGGGGGAGAGGAAAGTGATCTTTAGGGCAGGCCCGATTCATATGGTTGAAGTCAATGCACATGCGGAGTGAGTCGTCCTTCTTGGGGACAATGACAACATTGGCTAGCCACTCGGAGTGGTAAATCTCTCGGATAAACTCAGCTGCTAGGAGCCGAGCCACTTCTTCACCGATTGCTTTTCTCTTCTGTACGGTGGACCGTCGAAGATGTTCTTTAACTGGTTTCACTTTTGGGTCGACTCGCAAACGGTGCTCAGCCAGCCCCCTGGGAACACCCGGCATGTCAGAAGGTTTCCATGCAAAGATGTCCCGGTTCTCACGGAGGAACTGGATGAGCGCTTCTTCCTATTTGGAGTCGAGTGTTGTCGAAATGTGAGTCGGAGCAGCATTGGGATCGGTCGGGTGAATATGAATCGGCTTCATTTCACCAGACGACTGAAATGCTGAATCCGTGGCAGGCTTCTTAGCTCGCAACAAATCACTCGGATCTGCATTTTTTTGATACTCCTGCAATTCCACTACTGCCATTTGCGCATCGGCGATCTTTGAGCCCTTCTGGAAGCACTCTTCTGCCTTCTTCCGATTGTCAGTGATAGTGATCACTCCTTTAGGACCAGGCGTCTTCAATTTGAGGTAAATGTAACATGGTCGAGCCATGAAACGTGCATAAGCCGGCCTGCCCAGAATAACATGATAAGCACTCTGGAAATCCACAACTTCAAACGTCAACTTTTCTTTGCGGTAATTCTTGGAATCACCGAAAACCACATCGAGGGCGATCTGGCTGAGTGACTCAGCCTTCTTGCCAGGAATAAATCCATGGAAACTCATATTGCTTTCACTGAGTCTGGACATCGGAATGCCCATTCCTTTCAAGGTCTCCGCATACAGTATATTAAGGCCACTGCCACCATCCATCAGAACCTTAGTCAACCGAGTGCCTTCGACGACTGGGTCGACCACCAACGCTTGCCTCCCAGGGGTGGCTATGTGTGTTGGGTGATCAGACTGGTCGAATGTAATGGCAGTCTGAGACCACTTCATATAACTGGGCATCGTCGGAGCAACCATGTTCACTTCTCTGTTGATGACTTTCAGTCGACTCTTGCTCTCAACATCAGCAAAAATCATCAGAGTGGAATTGACATGGGGGTAACCATCATCGTCCTCTTCCTTATCCTCAACTTTGTTTGATTCTTTTTCCTTTTCTTTGAGTTGTTTCTCTCAGAACTACTGGATTAGGAGCCGACATTGTCGAGTGGTATGTTTCGGGTAAATGAGATTACCCTCCTCATCTTTTTTGGTGTGAATGTGGCATGGTAAATCCAACACATCATTTCCATCTTGATCTTTTACTTTCTTGGGGTTCCATGGCCCTTTGGGCTTCCCCTTGAACTTTCCTTGAGTCACGGCTAAGGCTTCTCCGGGAGCAGCTGGCTCGGCTTTGCGCTTCTACTTCCGACTGGAGTTCCCTCCCTCGATTTCGTGGGCGACTGTTTTGTGCTTGCCACTCCGGAGCCGATCCTCCTCTTCACCATTAGCATACTTGGTGGCAATTTCCATCATCCGACTCAGAGACATATCTCCGGTCCGACCGAACTTCAGATTCAATTCTCGATACTTGACGCCTTCCTTGAAGGCACAAACTGCTTGGTGATCAGACACATTCTCCATCGTGTGGTGCAACGTGATCCATCTCTGGATATAATCTCTCAAAGTTTCATTCGACTTTTGCACACAAGACTGTAGCTCTGTTAGCCCTGCTGGCCGTTTGCATGTACCTTCAAATGTTCTGACAAACACTCGGGCAAGCTCTTCCCAGCTATAAATACTGCCAGGTGCTAACTGATTCAACCACGCTCTGGACGAGCCCTCTAACATCAGAGGAAGGTGCTTCATGGCCACTTCATCATTGCCACCACCAATCTGCACAGCCACTCGGTAGTCCTCAAGCCAAGTGTCAGGCTTGGACTCACCAGTGAACTTGCTGACTCCAGTCGCCAACCTGAAGTTGGGAGGAATCACTGCTGCTCTGATGGCTCTGCTGAAACACTCGGGACCTGAAACATGCACCCTGCTGCCGGTCGGGTACTCTCTATCGTGGCCATCTCTGTGTGCTCTGTTCCTGTCAACCAGACCTTGAACGAGAATGGATATCGCGTCAAAGCCCGGCTCCCGGGGGTCGACTGGAATCCTTCGCCCAGCAATGTGAGGGCGTCTGTCATCGTGTTGTCGAGGCGCGTATGACCGCCTCCTTGGGGGAGGCGTGGGTACTCGACGACAATCATACTGCTCACGGTTTCTGTACTGATCCAGTCGATCTCCACGTCCCTCACGCCTTGGAGGTGATCTTGGGCTGTGAGCCGACTGAACTGTGTCTGCCATTACAGATCTACTATGAATCCTATTCCGAGACTGTGACACTGCTGTGTTCTGCTCCCCCGTCGCCCGGAGCAAAGCCCGGATCTGCATCAAACCTCTACCAGCCTCCGACTAGGAAGGCTGAATCGACTCTGCTATTCGGGCAGCAGCTGCGAGATTCTGGATCGGAGTTCGATATACCTGGGTTGGAGGCGGAAAAAGTTGTCGTCGACTGGTTTCAGGAACTCGCTGCCGAGCACGCTCGTCGAGTGCGTGCTGCAGATTCTCCAGTCGAGTGTGCTCAGCCAAGTTGGCCAGGCGCGCCTCCTCCAAGGCCCGGGCCTCGGGGGTTCCTCCAATGATAGGAGTGTGAAGTGCATCCATGTTACGGCGGCGAAGCTCTTCCCTCTATTGCGAAGAGAGGGGCTCGGGGCCGTACTCCTCGTGGACACACGACGGATCGCCTCCGCCATCACCACCGTCGTCGCGGGGGAAGCCAGGAGGACTGCGCGGTCCGTTGACCATCAGGACATCCGCCGCGGGGTCACTGCTGTCGCACTCGGATGTGGTCTCTATGGAGCCAGTCGAACAGGCCGTAGAGAGTTTCGTTGGGCTCGATTGCCGCGACTTGGGGGTGGCCGACTGGCGAGCCACCGCGTGCCTCACCCACCGCTGGAGCCTCGACCGACCGGAACGCTTGTGCCGGCAAGCGGCAGGGAGTGAAGACGCCACAGGAGCCGACTGATACTTGGTCGACGGTTGCCGCAGGAGGACGGCGCGGACGCACGAGCGAAAGTGCGTTGCCCCACGGACGGGGAGCGCCTCGACGTCGAGTGGAGCTTCTTGGAGCCAAGCGGAGTCGTCGGTGACGAACACGAGCGCGCCGAGACGGATCTCCGCCTAAAACCATGCTGATGGGGATCGGAAAAATTGCAACTTCTCCAACAAGTCGCTAAGACACCTGCCCCAAGGTGGGTGCCAACTATCGTGGTTCTAAGTCTGACAGTAGAATGGGGGGTAGGGATGTAGAGGCAAGATCCTAGCTATGGAGAAGTTGTAAGCACAAGTTTTACGAGTTCAGGCCCTTCTCGGAGGAAGTAACAGCCCTACGTCTCGCAGCCCGGAGGCGGTCGACTGGATTATATGCGTGTGTGTTACAGGGGGTGCGAACCCTTGTCCCAGAGGAGGGGGGTGGCTTATATAGAGTGCGCCAGGACCCCAGCTCCCCTCCGTTACACAGGGTTCAATGTTCATAAAGAAGGAGCGTTACAGGTAACGTCCATAGTAAAGTGCTATAAATGACTATTAAGTCTAAGGGTAAATGCCCGACCGTTGCTGCGCGGAGTGGCTTTAGGTCTTCTGCACGTCGAGTGGTTTAGTGGTCGAGTGACCTAAATAAGGGGGGGGGGTCTCCGAGTGAATGGTAGGTCGAGTGGATTGCACTTGACACCTTTGTTTGGTCCCCTCTATTTACTCTTGAACCTCTTTGCTTCTAGGACAAGGACCTTAGGTAGGACGTATAGGTCAGGCCTATTACCCTACCCCAGGTCTATGTCCTCATCACTCCATTCTTCTTGGTTTATGGAGCTGAGGCTGTACTTCTGAGTGACTTGCTCCACAGTGCGCCCCGAGTCGAGCTTTTCTCAGACGATGAAGCGGAACAGGCACGGCAAGATGCAGTTGATCTCCTGGAAGAGGAAAGAGAGATGGCTTTGATCCGGTCGACCATCTATCAGCAAGACCTGCGTCGATTCCACGCCAGAAACGTGAGGGGTCGAGCTTTCCAAGAAGGAGACTTGGTTCTTCGAGTGGATCAGCAGAAACCACACAAGCTTGCTCCTGCTTGGGAAGGCCCCTTCATCGTCACCAGAGTGCTCCACAACAGAGCATACCACCTTTACAACGTCGAGCACAAGAAAGATGAGCCACGCGCTTGTAACGCGGAGCTGCTCCGCCCCTTTTACACTTAAGTTTTCAGGCCGATGAGATGTAATAAGAAATACCTTTGTAATTGGTTTATCAAAAACAAGAGTTTTACATTCTCTAAAAAGATCGTCGTTGCTTATATTTGTGCCTAAAATCCCCTAGTGGGTGACTTAGCCGCAAATCTGTTTCGCCTAAGTTTATAAAATCCTACCGAGTGATGAGCAAGCCTGTCACTCAAGGGCTTAGCTGCGAATCCGTTTCGCCTACGTTTGAAAAATCCTACCGAGTGATGAGCAACCCTCTCACTCGGGGGCTTAGCTGCAGTCCAGTACTCGCGTAAGTTTGAAAAAATCCTACTGAGTGGTGAGCAACCCTCTCACTCGGGGGCTTAGCTGCAGTCCAGTACTCGCCTAAGTTTGAAAGATCCTACTGAGTGGTGAGCAACCCTCCCACTCAGGGGCTTAGCTGCAGTCCAGTACTCGCCTAAGTTTGAAAAATCCTACCGAGTGGTGAGCAACCCTCCCACTCGGAGGCTTAGCTGCAGTCCAGTACTCGCCTAAGTTTGAAAATCCTACCGAGTGGTGAGCAACCCTCCCACTCGGA
>NC_057808.1:439267149-439281844 GCF_018294505.1 Triticum aestivum
CCTCTCACTCAGAGGCTTAGCTGCAGTCCAGTACTCGCCTAAGTTTGAAAAATCCTACCGAGTGGTGAGCAACCCTCCCACTCGGAGGCTTAGCTGCAGTCCAGTACTCGCCTAAGTTTGAAAAATCCTAGAGAGTGGTGAGCAACCCTCCCACTCGGAGGCTTAGCTGCAGTCTAGTACTCGCCTAAGTTTGAAAAATCCTACCGAGTGGTGAGCAACCCTCCCACTCGGGGGCTTAGCTGCAGTCCAGTACTCGGCTAAGTTTGAAACACATCCCTATCCGCAAGGATGGCGCGGTGCAGGTCGACTGCAACCTTCTCCTCGGAGCTGCGCCACAAGTACAATGTACGCTCCATCCTTATCCGCAAGGACGGCGAGGTGCAGGTCGAGTGCAACCTTCTCCTCGGAGCTGCGCCACAACTACAATGTACGCTCCATCCTTGTCCGCAAGGACGGCGAGGTGCAGGTCGACTACAACCTTCTCCTCAGAGCTGCGCCACAAGTACAACGTACGCTCCATCCTATCCGCAAGGACGGCGAGGTGCAGGTCGACTACAACCTTCTCCTTGGAGCTGCGCCATAAGTACAATAGTTGCATCTCAAGTACAAAGATTATTCCGAGTGTAGAGCAAATTCCACTCGAAGGCAAACACAAGCATATTCAAAGATAAACCAAGTTCAGATAAATCCTAAAAGTTCCGGACGATGGATCAAAAGAATTCGAGCATCAAGCCCGAAGAAGTTTAACGATTACACAATCACTCGGCATTCCAAGGCAAATAAAGGTGGAGCATAATGTTTCTCGGTCACGCGTCAGGAGAAGGACTGGCTGGGTCGCAGAAAAATTCAAGGTCTATGTTGTCTGCAATGCGAGTGGCGGCGTCAAGGAAAGTGTCCATAAAGGACTGGAAAGTGTGCCTCTTTGTGTTAGCAACCTTGAGCTCCGCCAGCTTGTCTTCTTTGACGTCTTTGCAGTGCACTCGGACCAGGGACAACGCGACATCAGCACCACAACGAGCAGATGACTTCTTCCATTTTTGCACTCGGTCAGGTATTTGATTCGGTCGAGACATCAGAGACTCGAGGTCTTGAGACAGTTCCTCCTGAGGTCGGAGTTCAACAACAACCCGAGTCATCGCTGCCTTCAGGCGGGCAAGATAAGCAACCGCGCTGTCCATGCGAGATTCCAACCGCGGCACATTCATCGCAACATCATCCTTGACTGGACAATTTATGGGATCGAGACCTGTCTTTGACCCGACCAGTTTCTGCTTCAAAGTCTTGGCAAAGCTCTGCATAGTTGGGTAAATCGTGATTCGACGATATAATCAGGCCTGACAGTTGACCGTAATAAGTCAGTCAATCATCAGTACCTTCAAGTTTTAAGACCAGCTTTGCAGCAAGCTGGCCCAGATTAGAGTCCAACTCGCCCTTCTTGGTCTTGAGGCTCCCATGCTCGTCAGTCAGCTTGTCCTTGTCTTTCTTCACTCGCCTGACCTCCCGATTGGCATCAGAAACAACAGTCTTCAGTTTGGAGTTCTCTTCTTCTAACTTGCCGAGTGAAGCAAGCTTCTTGTCAACAAGCGCCATTTTCTCTCGCGCTTCCTTCTGTGCAGCAGCAAGATCCAGACCCTTCTTCTCCAAAGCCTGCTTCATTTTCTCTAAAGAAATAACATTCTTCAGATGGGCTTGGAGTTGATGGTTTTCACTACATACATCTGCTCGAGTGGAGTCACTCGGTTCAAAAAATGGAAAGGAAAAGTGCCAGTCGTAAGATGGACAGTTGACGATTGGTTACCTCCCATGGCAGCTACTTCGTCACGAGCAGTCTTGAGATTCTTCTTGGCCAATTCTAGATCAAGGTTCAGGCTGATTTGTTGCATGTTCATTGTACAAAGCTGAGCCCCAAGATCACAAGATTTCTGCAGTCAATATATAAGCCATATCAGTCGACTGAAATAAAAAGACATCACAGTGACAGCTACTCTAAGACTACCACCGAATCAAACATTCAATGGCAGTCTCGGGGACTACACCCAGTGGGTGCACTTAGCGTGCCCCCACTGGTTTGAGTAAACGCTCGACATGGTCTGCCCAGCGCGAGTTGTAAAAAAAAGCAGTTCTCATACCATAGTCGACTGCCCGCAGTCAACCACAGTCTCGGGGACTACACCCAGTGGGTGCACTTAGCGTGCCCCCACTGGTTCTGGTTCCATTCGACCTGGTCCGCCCAGATCGAGTGACGAAATTCAGATTCTCATACCATAGTCGACTGCCCGCAGTCAACTATGGTCTCGGGGACTACACCCAGTGGGTGCACTCAGAGTGCCCCCACTAGTTCAAAGATTCAATCCAAGTCGACTCAAATTGACTTGTGCAACTTCAAAACAGTCACACCCCGGTGGGTGATCGGACGAGAAATATGATCAATCGGAAATGAACTAACCTGGACATTGGTCTGCAGAGCAGCTCCAGTGTTGAAGGCCACCTGACTAGCCTCATGCACCACCTTCATTTGCTCCATCACAAGATTCAACTGAAGAAGAGCTTCCTTGGCGTCACTCGGTGGGTCATCTGGAGTTCGATACGCAGTAAAAAGCGATGATGGCAGAACAGTTGAAGAAGCCGCTGGGTCTGATGCGTGGGGTTGTATTGGAGCGGCAGGGGTATGAGCAGTTGATCCTGGTGGACAATCAGTCGACAGCGGGATAGCAAAAGTGACATTGGTGTGAGCTGGATCTGTCGATCGCTCGACCGCCGTCCCAGGCACCAGTGTCGACTGAGGAACCTGAGCCTCAGTTTCTTTCCCGCGCAGTCCCTTGTCCCTCCTCCTCCTCATCTCTCTCAGCGGTACTTCTTCTTCATCGTCCGGAAGCACAACAACGTCCCGTGGAGCTGCAACAAACAGAGAAAGTCAAAGAGATAGCTGACAAACAATCCAGTCGTCCAAATAAATTCGAGTCGGGCAGACTTACTGGCTTTGGAGGTAGCTGCATCATCGGTTTCCTCGTCGTCGGGGGTCTTGTCAATATCCATATCAGTCGCGGCCGAGGCCGGGCTGTAAAGGTTCATCATCTACTCGGTCAGTACAACAGAATCGGTCGGAACAAGAAGATACAGGAAGAACATTTACCCAGAAGCAACAGGAACGTCCATCTTGATTCTAGGCAAGGTCTTCCGAGCCTTCGAAGGATTGATCTTGGGCTGCTTGGTGACCTTCTCAGCCAATTCTGGAGTCGAAGACCGAGCGCGCTTTTGAGATGGAGTGCTCGAGGCCATCTCCTTGCCACGCCTGCCCGTGGGATCATGGTGCTGCTTGGATCAACGTTCGGAACGAGGTGGTGAGTCGGCTACCTCCTCGTCGTCCGACTCATCGCTCTCATCTTCATCATCATCGGCTGGTGACTCACACTCGCCACTCTCCTCTGCTCTGTCCTCGCCCTCATGGTCCAGCTCCAGAGCTTGTTCGCCATTGGGCATTGGGTACATCTCTGTGTAAATCTACAAAACAAGAAGCCGAGTGGAAATCAGTCGGATCAACAAACAGTCAGAAAACACGTCCAAATTCAATCAGTTGTAGTGGCCAAACCTTGTCTGGCTGATTCCTGTCGCTGAAAGGGTTGACTCTCCTGGCGCCCCTAGGGTTGTCCTTGTTCCCGGTGATGCTCCTCAGCCACTGGGCCACTGTTTTGGCCGTCACCTCCTCCGGATGAACCCGAGCGGTGTCACCAGCCCCGGAGTACATCCACGTGGAGTGGTCACGAGCTTGGAGTGGTTGAATGCGCCGACTGAGGAACACCTCCAGCAGATCCATGCTGGTGACAGCTTCATTGATCAGTTGAACTACTCTCTCGACCAGCATGCCCGTCTCTGCCTTCTCTGCAGCGGTCAATTTCAACGAAGATGGAGTCAGAACACGATCAAAAGAGAAAGGGGGAAGTCCAGTCGACTGGCCTGGGGTCACGATATCCTGGCAGTAGAACCAGGTCGACTACCAGCCCCTGACCGACTCAGGAAGAGTCATCGAAGGGAAGGAACTCCTCTTCCTCTTCTGGATACCCAGACCCCCACACATCTGGATAACATGGGTTTTCTCGTCGTTCGAGTTTGCTTTCTTCACTGTATGGGAGCGGATGGTAAAAATGTGCTTGAAAAGACCCCAGTGCGGTCGACACCCTAGGAAATTCTCGCACATGGATACGAACGCAACAAGATATGTGATGGTGTTGGGAGTAAAATGATGGAGTTGAGCCCCGAAGAAATTCAAGAAACCTCGAAAGAAGGGGTGCGGAGGAAGCGAGAAGCCACGGTCGACGTGAGTGGCGAGCAGACCACACTCGCCCGGTCGCGGCTGCGGCTCTGTTTCCCCCTCCGGCAGCCGCGCAGACTCATGGACAATCAGCCCTAACTCGGCCATATCATCCAAGTCTTCCTGCCGAAGTGAGGGTCAGATCCAATCTCCCTGGATCCAACCCGACGGCAGCCCCAAGCGCGATGAAGATCCCCGATTCATCTTCTTGCTTTTCGTCGCCCCCGTCGCCTTCTTCGCGCGTTCCAGCGCCGCTGTTATCTCCTTCCCTATGGTGGCGGAGCAGCGGCATCGAGAGTGGAGAAGCTGAACGAGGTGGGGGAGCAAGAGGAAGAAGAAGGGGAATGGGCACGCACAGTGCGGACGCCTCGGCCTCGCCGCTTATAAAGGCATACTTCCGAGTGGCTGACGCGTGGGCTCGGGTGATCCTATCAAATCCCTTAACAGTAGCACACGAGATACGTGGCGAAAAAGGTGGCGCGGAAATCGAAACGTCCTATTTATCTACTCCACTTACCACGGCGCGCTCCGCCTGGCGCGCTTCCACCAAAATTTCGAATCCCGCAAAATCCGGGACCCTCTACAACCGATCACGTCAAAGATTCCATGTCAAGGATAACACTCGACGGTGACGTTATAAAAACCAGTCGAAAATTTCTGAATCGATCAAGGTGACTGAAATGAAGCCGAACTTCCAACAACTGGCCTCCATTTGGAGATGAAAGCGAGAGTCAAAGCAAGAGTCGAAGCAAGGTCAACTTCAACCTTCTTTTCACTCGGACCTCAATCCATTCGGGGGCTAATGATTAGGACATAGACCTGGGGTAGGGAAATAGGCCTGACCTATACGTCCTACCTAAGGTCCTTGTCCTAGAAGCAAAGAAGTTCAAGAGTAAATAGAGGGGGCCCAACAAAGGTGTCGAGTGCAATCCACTCGACCTACCATTCACTCGGAGACCCCTCCTTATTTAGGTCACTCGACCACTAAACCACTCGACATGCAGAAGACCTAAAGCCACTCCGCGCAGCAACGGTCGGGCGTTTACTCATACACTTAATGATCATTTGTAGCACTTTATTACAGACGTTACATGTAACGCTCTCTCTTTATGTACATTGAACCCTGTGTAACGGAGGAGAGCTGGGGTCCTGGCGCACTCTATATGAGCCACCCCCTCCTCTGGGACAAGGATTCGCACCACTGTAAACACACACATACATAATCCAGTCGACCGCCTTTGGGCTCCGAGACATAGGGTTGTTACTTCTTCCGAGAAGGGCATGAACTCGTAAAACTCGTGTGTACAACTTCACCATAGCTAGGATCTTGCCTCTCCATACTTACCCCCTATTCTACTGTCAGTCTTAGTACCACGACAGGAGTCAAATGACTCATCAGAAGAATGAGGAGATTCACATGTAAAGCCAGATAAAGTAGATGGATCTACTGGAGGTCCCTTTGCAGCAACCCATGAGGTTTTGGGATACTGCTCAGGCTTCCAGTATGTCCCATCGGCATTGAGTTTCCTCTCAAAGGCAATACCCTCTTTCCTAGGGTTCATGTTGAGGATCTGCTTTTTAAGCACATCACAAAGAGGTTGATGCCCTTTGAGACTTTTGTACATGCCTGTCATATACAATTCCTTCAGCCCTGCATCATCAGTGATACTAGCAATGTCCTCAGATGAGGAATTAGTGATAGCAGAGGCAGGTGAAGAATTTGTAACATTAGAAGCATTTGAACATTCAGGTGAAGAATTTGCAGATTCACGTTCAATGCACTTCAAACATGGAGGAATAAATTATTCCTGAGCAGTGCTGATTTGTTGAGCTAGTAAATGAATCGCGCTCCTTCTGAAGATCTTCATAACTCACCCTTAGCTTTTCAAGATCTTGCTTTCTTTAAAGAAATTCATAAGAGAGCTTCTCATGATCAGAAGAGAGTGTTATGATGATTTTGAAGGTTGTGAAACTTAGACTGAAGTCTTTGAAGATTTTCAGTCAAGGTTTTAGTGCGATCCATTTCTTCACCCAACATATCATCACTTTTGTCTAGCATGTTTTGAACCTTTTCAAAAACCTTTTGTTGTTTCACACAATCTTAGCAAGTTTAGAGTAGCTAGGATTGAGGTTTTCATCAGATTCATCCTCACTTGATTCAGAGGAGGGATAGTTGAGTACCTTGGCACCCTTTGCCATGAAGCAATAGGTGGGAGCGTAGTCATCATCGTCGTCATCAGCCTTGTTGTAAAAGCCATTTTCTTCAGTGTTGAAGATGGACTTGCTGACGAACGCAGCAGTGAGGGCTAGGCTCGCCACACCAGATTCTTACTCCTCAGATGCCTCCTCTTCCTCATGTTCCTCAGATTCAGCTTCAGAGTCCATTTCCTTGCCAACGAATGCCCGAGCCTTCTTAGAGCTGCTCTTCTTGTGAGATGAAGACTTCGAGGATTTTAATGATGAAGAATTTGAAGATTTCTTCTTCTTCTTTGAGTCATCAAAACTGTAATCCTTGTATTTCTTCTTCTTTGATTCCTTTTCCCACTGAGGACAATCTTGAATGTAGTGACCAGGTTTCTTGCATTTGTGGCATAGCCTCTTCTTGTAGTCACGGGATGAGGAATCATCACTCCTTGAGGATTTTTCAAAGCGACCACGCCTTGAGAACTTCTAAAATTTCTTCACGAGCAATGCTAGCTCCTGGCTCAGTTCTTCAGGATCACCAATGTTGCTACCAGAATCTTCACCTTCAGATTCAGAGACTGCCTTGGCCTTCAGGGCGCGTGATCTGCCATAGCTCGAACCATAGAGATCTCTCTTCTCAGCAAGCTGGAACTCATGAGGGTTTAGCCTCTCGAGGATATCAGCAAGATCAAGTGACTTGTAATCTCCACGTTCTTGTATCATCAGTGCTAGAGTGTCAAATGAGGAATCAAGAGATCTCAGCAATTTCTTCACCACCTCATGGTCGGTGATGTCAGTGGCACCAAGTGCTTGAAGCTCATTTGAGATGTCAGTGAGGCGATCGAAGGTTTATTGAACATTTTCATTGTTGAGTCTTTTGAAGCGGTTGAAGAGATTGCGAAGAACGTCAACTCGAGAGTCACGTTGTGTCGAGACTCCTTCATTTACTTTAGATAGCCTATCCCAGATAAGCTTAGCAGTTTCCAAAGCACTCACTCTGCCGTACTGCCCTTTACTCAGATGGCCACATATGATTTCTTCGCTTGGGAATCGAGTTGCTTGAATCTCTTCACATCATCAACATTCACAGAAGGTGTGACAGAGGGAACACCATTTTCCACAACATACCAGAGATCATTGTCAATTGTCTCAAGATGCATTCGCATCTTATTCTTCCAATAGGGGTAGTCCGTCCCATCGATGGTAGGACACCCAACAGAGACCTTGATCATACCTGCGGTCGACATAACTAAAACTCCAGGTGGTTAAACCAAAATCACACAGAACAAGGGAGTACCTTGCTCTGATACCAATTGAAAGTGCGTTAAGTCGACTAGAGGGGGGTGAATAGGCGATTCTTATGAATTCTTCACTGAGGAATTTCAGGGTGAGGAAATTCCTTAGCGAAGAACTACTTGCAGCGGAATAAGTATTCAGATGCAAACATAACAGAACATAAGCATGGCCATCATGATGAAATGAAAACAGGCACAGAGTATAGAAAGCGTAAACACAGGATAAATAGGATGAAGACAAACAGACTGAAGAAATTGAACTGAGGAAATTGAGAAAGTCTTCAGTCAAAGTCTTCAAACAGATACTAACAAGCACACAACACAGTAATGAGGAAATGAAAGAGTTGAGGAAATAGAACCAGTAGGCTTGGTGAAGACAATGATTTGGTAGACCAGTTCCAACTGCTGTGACCGTTGTACGTCTGGTTGGAGCGGCTAGGTATTTAAACCTGAGGACACACAGTCCCGGACACACAATCCTCACCGTATTCTCCTAGAGCTAAGGTCACACAGACCTCGCCCAAACACTCGTGGTAAGTCTTCAGGTGACTTCCAAACCTTCACAAACTCGGTCACTCGGTGATCCACAATTTCCTCTTGGATGCTCTAGACCATGACGCCTAACCGTCTGGAAGATGCACAGTCTTTAAAGGTAACAAGCGTCGGATCCACGCAGGATCAATCTCTTCAGTGATGCTCAATCACTTTGGGTTTGTAGGTGTTTGGGTTTGGGTTTTCCTCACTTGATGATTTTCGCTCAAAGTCCTCGGAGGATGGGATGCTCTCAAATGACAAGTGTCAGTTTCTCTCGGAGCAGCCAACCAGCTAGTGGTTGTAGGGGGCGGCTATTTATAGCCTAGGGAGCAGCCCGACATGATAAGACATAAATGCCCTTCAATGATATGACCGTTAGGTGGGTAGATATTTTGGGACAGCTGGCGAGTAGCATAGCAACGGTCGGAAATTTGACTATGAAATTCCTCAGGGCTATCATGTTCCTCACTTGTAGGCAATCCGCACTGGCGAATTCCTAACTCCTCAGTCAGAACAAATTCCTCAGAGACTAGAAGAACTTCGTCTCTGTCACTGAAGAAATTGACTGAACTGTATGAGGTTTCCAATGGCTTCACTCGAAAGGATTGGTAGGTGTAGGATTTTTAGTTGAGCATCACATGGAAATTTTTCCTTAGTATTTCCTCGACCCCCTATAACAGTATGGTGTTTCCTATGACTCAAGAAAGAGAAAATGAAACTACGAAAACAAAAGTCTTCACGCTTCATGTTCCTCGCATGAAATCCAGGTCTTCATGGTCACACCAATTTCTTCACTTTCAAAGTCTTCAGAAAGACTTCAGAAATCCAAAGTCTTCAGTCGAAGACATTCATTTTTAGGGGTCGACTTTCTTAGTAAATATCAAACTCCTCATAGACTTATAGACCTGTGTACACTCAAAAACGCATCAGTACCTTCACCTATAAGTCTTCAATACACCAAAATCACTAAGGGGCACTAGATGCACTTACACAGCCCTTTAAGACGCTTTGGGCTAAATTATGGCCCATATCAGATTCGGCCCGTCAACTCGACTCTATGCTTTTGGGCCCACTTGCTAAAGGCCCATTTAGTAATTCGACCTGATATTAGTTGCGGGCTATTAAAGGCCTATTTAACATTTCAGCCCTATATTTATTTTGGCTTGTTAAAAGCCCGTTATATAGTTGGGCCTAACTACAGCCCGGTTTGCATCCGGCCTGCTCACAGCCGGTAATCTGATTGGGCCAAACAAGGACCGAGACAATTTTGGCCTGTTAACGGCCCATGATGTGATTGGCACAATCATGGGCCAGGGTCTATTTGGGCCTGCTGCCGGCCCGTGAGCTGTTCGGCACGTTTCAGGCCCAACCCACTTTTCAGCCTCCTAAAAGCCCATTGAGTTTTCTTGCGAAAATAGGGCCGACGGTTTACTCAGCCTATTAGAGTCCCAAATCTACTAGTGGGTCAGTTTACATTTAGGCCTGTTAACGGACCGATTTGTAGTGATTAGCCTGACGGCCCGATTATGTACCGTAATTTTATGGTTTGGCCAGTTTACTGCGAACACGGGATATATGTACATTAAAATAACTGCAGCATCGTGAATAAGAAAAAACCTAGACTATAAAATAAAGAAATTACAGCATATTATATCCACTGGGCATCAAAGTTTGCCACTATGATAATAAAGCAGACAGCAGATTGCATACACTGTGCATCAAAGATTGCCACCAATGCAAATAAACACGCCGACAAAATAATATACAAAACCGACAGCACTTCAATAGAGTTCAAGAAAGGTTAGCCCTGCTTGGGAGCTGCAGCGCAAGCAGCTGAGCAAGCTGATGAGATGGCACTTGTTTGACACTTATATCCTCCTCACTCTGAAAGATAAACAAGCAGACAGATGACAGGTTTTGCACATATAAGTATCAGTGCTGACAATTCATCACATTTCTTACTGACGAATAAAGTGACACAGTTTAAAATAGCATTAACACAATATGGTATTGTTCAGGTTAAGACATGGCAGGAAATGACATTGTGAAGGAGTTGGCAGCTTAACGACACCACTGGATTACAGATCAAGAACTCATAAGTATCAATGGTTAGTGTGCTGTAAATTTATCCCATTTCAGATTGGCAAATAAAGAGACGGTTTAAATAATAGTAGAATGATATGACATTGTTCATAGTCAAGACATTGCAGAATAGACATTATGTTGTAGTGGGTAGGTTCACCACACCACTGGATTACGGATCAAGAACAGAAGCATACATGCAGTGCAAAAGAAGATCACTTGCTCTGTATAGTTTAATTTACATGGTATGAAGAAGGAACTTGGTTGTATAACTGAAAACTTAAATTGAGAAGGACAAACTTTTGTTTATGAACTACATAATAAACTTTAAACATGCAATTTGATGCAAACACCAAGAATAAACAGCTGTTGTAGTCATGCCTAACCAAATATACACAACAAAGTTTAAAGGCTTAAGAAGGACAAACTGACATTATTGGTGAAGACAGGCTCTATAAAGCCCTTGTCCATGCTGATGGGGGGCAATTCAAGAAGTTTACCACAGAATATTCTTCATAAGCATTGACGTTATTCTACATTTTGTTAAGAGTAAATATAGATGTGATAATATAAGAAAAAATGGAGAATATTTAAGATAAGATGAAGAGTGATGCTATATGACCAAGTAGCTATAAATGTAAGTACATCGATACAGGCAAAAGGTACAGCCAAGAGCAATGCAGAGCTAAACTTCTTCAGGACCATCGGTGTTATCCAACCTTATGGTAAGAGTAAATATAGATCTGATGCGTAGAAAATGGAGGGCAAAGGAAAATAAGGTGCAGAGTGATGGTTCATGAACAACTACCTGTCAATATAAGTACACTAATAAAGGAAAGCAGGTACTTACAAGAAAAATGCAGAGCTAAAAAATTTCATTGGCATTGGATATATTCTACACTTGTAACCATTCATACAGATCAGATAATTTGGAGCGAACAATTGATAAGCAAGCTATCATGCATACTGTTGTCACATAATGAACCAGGTATGAATGCAAGTACAGTGATACAGGACAACAGGTACTAACAAGAGCAAAGCAGCGGGCAGCATATTTGCGATATCCCGTCATTCTTTTCAAACCGGAATTCTTCTTCAAGCTGATTTCCTGCAAAAAAGATCCGTAAGGCACATGCGAAAAAGTAGAAGTTCAAATTGTCATGTGATATTATAGACAGTACCTCATCCTGGGAACGAGACCAGTGCATAACAAGGTTTTTCCATTCAATGTCTTCTAAATTTAGCACAGGAGACTTCACCGGAACTTCGTTTATAGACTTGCCATCAAAGTGTGATTTCCTCGGGTAACACCGATACTGCTGCAATGCTTCCTTGAAAAGCGCAAGCAAGCTTTGCTCGTCATGACTATCCAGATTGACCCTCTCCTACTTACAACAATGTAATGTGAATCATTGATGTGTTCAATCAGCAGAAAACAGGAAAATAATCACCATGAATAATAGCACTTACATGTAAGTGGGACAGGAAGATGTGAAAATGGTGTTTGTCTTCACTATAATCTTCCCATGATGGGAATATATGCACGTAGTCCCTAACAACATTGAAAGCATTGTATTTAAAACTGGGAATAACTGGAATGGGGTTCCAATCTGCAGGAATTGGCCGTCTCTGCAGTTGGGATAGGTCTTCGGCCGGTGGACTTGCTATACTTTTGCTAGAGTGGGATTTTTCTGTGGTACGGCTGGTACTATGGCAAATGAAATCGGCATACCTTTTGCTAGAGTGCAGGTCCTGTGTGGTGGGGCTAGTGGTGTGGCCAGTAAAGTATGGGTACAGTCTGCTGGAGTCGGTCCTACATTTTATGTCACTGGTTGTACAACCAATATAAGTGGGGTGTTGTCTGATTTCTCTGGCAGTACCATGTTTTTCAAGGAATTTTCTGGTGCTCCTTCAGGTTCGGCAATCACCCTCTTCCTTTTTGATGTCTGATGCACAAGAACAACATTTGAGTGGAAAAAATGGTATGATGACAGATGGAATATGTATTGATAATGGATGGGCATGGCATCTTGAATATGATGAGTAAACTAAGCAGATGGCGGTGCAACAAAGTAGAAGAAATGCAAGACAACGTATGCAAGATACGCGCAATCAATAAAACCTTGCCAAATTAGACAGGCACCTTGATGGGTGAACAGGACATGCCATCTGCCTTTGACTCCTCAAGGTTAGAATAGTCATTAGGATCATATTATGAACAAGAATCTACAGGTGGGGAGCGTATGAGTCTCATTGCATCCAGAATGGCACTCAATGCCTTGGTGCCAATTTTGTAAGTCGTTGCAGTGTTCCACAATATTCTTCTGATGCACGGATTCTGATATTCACTGTAATTACGTATAATATCTGAGAACCATGAAAACATAAATAGTAGTGAGATTATCTTTGTAATGCAAAGCTAATATAGGGGCGCCCCTGTAAACCCTTGTGTGGTATCACTGGATTCTGATGAGAGAGCTCATGTGTGCTGTAATATGGTGCGTGCATTAATATAATCTGGCACAAGTACACAAAAATAGGTTCTAGAAGTAAGGATAGTTGGCAGATGATAGGTTCATAATATATTGTATAGAGAGTTTATTGCCAAACCCTGATAACAAGAGCACACAACAACTAGGCAGATCGTAGTGTTCATAAATGGGGTACACCATAACCACGATATATAAATCGGGAAAGTGGAACTGGCTGGAAGATACGGTGTTGTATTACTGCTACTAATTGAAAGCCTATCGATTACAGGCCAACTCTATCAGCTGTTGACTGCAGATGTCCCTGCTCCCCTTCTGGACCAGGAACATACTGTACGTACTAAAGATAGAATAACAAAAGAGGAACATGTTAAATAACAGAAGAGGAAGCATATTCTTGAGGTTCCGCTGCATTGCATACAATGTTGGTTTCCCACTCATGATGAATCACAGCGCCCAAAGAAATGCAATTCCATGCTGTCTCTCTATATGTGGCCACATGCGTTTGGAAAATAAAGTGGGAGCATTACCTGACCAATTAAATGTGTGTCTGTTAACTAATATCAGTATCATATCACAATTTGTATTTGAAGAAGTAAGCTTTGGACTTATGATTGGTGTGTTGTTTAGCTTCAAGAGTGGACTGCTGCTAGTGCGACACATAGCAGCTACACAGATCATAGTGTAGATATAACGGGAAAACCGTAAGCATCAGGAGTAAAATCAGCAAAGTGGAACTTGCTGGAATATATGTGCTAGTATTGCCGGTACGGCTAGAAAGGCTTCGGATACCAGCTCTCTTCAACTGAAGGTGCGGTACTATTAATATCAGTGTAACTCTCAAAGGCGACACAGTTCCCCGCATTTCCTTGCTAATCTTATAGGATTGAAGTGGGCAGGCCACTACAAATCCTATTCCTATGTTTACAAAATCCTACGAATCAGGGAGGCCTAAAGAGTTCAAAGTGTCCATCACAACCGACCGTATAGACCTCTACACTGCAAATGTCCCTGCTCATCTTCACTACAAGGAACATACTGTACTACTATCACACTCCCTCGGTTCCAAAATATAAGTCTTTGTAGAGATTTCCACTATGGATCACAAACAGATGTATACAGATACATTTTAGAGTGTAGATTCAATCATTTTTCTCCATATGTAGTCCATGGTGGAATCTATACAAAGACTTGTATTTAGGAACGGAGAGAGTACTTACTAAAAAAGAACGAAAGAGGAACATGCTAAAGAAGAGCAAGCAGATTTTGGATAATAAAATGTTCGTTGTGCAGTGCCCAGACATGATGAACCAGAGCGCATTAAGAATGCAACTCCCTGCTGTCTCTCTATATGTGGTGCACGTGCTTTTCGAAAGTAAAGTAGGAACATTAGCTGACCAATTAAACGTTATCTATTTTAGTAATATCAACATCATATCAGATTCGTATTTGAGCAACAAGTTTGGAATTATGAGTGGCACGTTGTTTAGCTTGATGGATTCAGGAGCAGTGCTAAGTAGGTACGATGATGGTACTGAATATAAAGGCATGTTTGCATGCAAGTCGTGTGACTTTTGTCATTTGGGTCAGTCGACCATTTCAAGCGGTTGGATGAAGATCCTACGTCTCCCTTCTTCTTCCTCGTCTCTGATTCTTCCCATACAGAACACCGCACGGGCCGAACCACCGGCCCCGACCCCCCGCCCTCCCCTGAACCGCCCCCACCGCCTGTGTTGCTCTGCCACCCCCGCCCCCACCCCTGCCCCCACCCACGTCGAGTTTTCTTCGTTCAGTGAGGCCCC
>NC_057808.1:439282179-439315321 GCF_018294505.1 Triticum aestivum
CACCATCCCCACATGAGCCCCTTCATTCGCACCGGCGAGCTCCGGCGAGCTCTGAAAAATCGACTAACCCAATTTTGAAATTTAGTATATTGTCATTTAACTAGTGTGGAATATAAAAGGGGAAAACCATAACCATTGCGAGTATAGTGTTGAGCGTGCCATGGCGGATCTGAAGGTGCAAACCGGACAAAGGCAACTTTGCAACCAATGTTTGCTTTCAACTAGCAAGTAAGTGATGGACAAGAATCAGAGTAAAGAAGTGGAGATCTATTTTCTTGCTGCGATAAATAAGTTGAGCAGATACGAAAGAGTACCGTCTCTGGTGCGGCGCCGTGTATGCATTTACTGAGAATTTGACGGTGCTGCGGTAGCGATGGCTGTCGGTGGCGTGGAAGCAGATCTAGGAGGGTAGACGGTGGCGGCAAGGCGCGGTGGACGAGATGGTCGTAGGAGCAGCGCCGGCAAGGTGGACGACGGTGGGGATGAAGCGAGAGGACGGGATGCAAGGATCCCGGTCCGAAGCCGCGGATGAGAGAGGTCGATCTCTTGTAATGGACGATGGCGTCGGGGTATCAGCTCCGGCATGGTGGAGGAGGACGGCAGTGGATGGGGTGGCGGACGGAGGAGGCTGGGGTGGAGAGGTTGTTTTGGCGCCCACGGAGTACGAATGGGGAAATGGAGGGAGAGAGGAAGGGGGAACCATGTCTTCAAGGCGCGCTTGTCCCAAATGCGAGGAAATTTACAAACTTAGCCCCCCGTTTAAAATTTCCTACATCACAGCAATATTAGTCGGTTGGGGATAGGACGGTAATCTCGCATACACCGAATATTTGCCGACGAGAGTTTCTTTTTGGCGCCCACCGTGTACGAATCGGGGAGGGAGTCGATTTCGATCGAGGAGACACTGTGTTTTGGCGCCCACCGTGTATGAATCCGGGTGAGAGGCGGTTATGTCACGTTTGAGTGAAATTACAAACCTACCCCTATCGAAACCTATAGAAATCGAGCCGATAGGCTTTGCGTGTCAGGGATAGGCAGTAATTTCCATCTCGCAGCTTTTGGTTTCGGGCGATTACTGCGACTTTCCCTGCTTCGTTCAAATTTTTGCAGAGCAAGAGTGCACGTTTACCGTGCCAACTCAATTCGAATCCAGTTTGTATTCTATATTTGTTTGGCCAGGATCCATTTGCGATTCGAATAAAATTCTATATACATCATTTTTTATATATACTTTCAAAAGCACAACAAAGAATTCTGCTCCTTTATATGTATATAATATGATTTACAAATACAATGATCTCAAAATCATAAGGTTGAATTCAAAAAAATTAAACCAAATTATGTTCTACTAAAATGTATGGATCAGTAATATCTACATATTAAATAACATAGATGCGCGTGAATTCATATGAGTATGCATGTTTGCTAGATCAATTCTGGTTCGAGCGTGATTTACATGTATCATCATCTCGAATTCAAATATTTGAATCCCTTTTATGTTGAATCCTTTCACGCCCATCTCTCTGGCATGCTCCTTCATGTAGCTATCATTCTCTTTTCTCCAGCTCACCTGCACGCTCACTTCATGTTTCTCCTATCTTTGCAAACATGGTCTCTCGACGTCTCCCTTGAGAAGTATCACACTCTCCATATCATTATACATTACACGGTTTTCATTATCTCTCACGTCTCTACCGTTCTCTGGTATCACTAGGTACCTAAGCTTTCTTTTTCACCGCCACACACACAGTCTCACTCGTCTTTCACTTTGTCTTTCTCTCTATGGGGTTCTCTCACACACCCTATATGTCTCTAGATATGACTCATACCACTAAAATTACTCTCTCCTACAGACACCACATTTGTTGCGGTCTCCTTTCCGTCTCCATCCCAGTTATAAACTGACATTATTCATTTGTTTACCGATCAGACAAACTCCCCCCCCCGCTCTCTCTCTCTCACACACACACAGCTCCTGCTTCCACTCCCCTTCCCGACTATCATCTCTCTCACACACACACAAAACTCTCGCTTTCGCACCCCCGACTCATATTTCTCTCACATCATTGTTCGACTAGCCTCCAGATAGGTTTATACACCCGCACACTCGTGCTTCCACTATCACGTACATGTCTCTCTTGCGCTCCTTGTATCTATGTAGATTTTTCGTCCCTTCTTGAGACACGCCCTCTCGATCATGCACACACACACACTATCGCCTCATTTTAAGTTGATACCTCTCGCACACACACTCTTTGTGTCTTTGTCACACATGCACTCCGTCCTCCTCCTCTCTCCCTCTCTCACACACACACATGGGATTTTTGCAACAAGTAGCAAGATGCCCATGCGTTGCACGGAACATCAAGATGCATTTGTATGAGTAGTTTACCTTGTGGGAGAAAAGGATGAACGAGGGAAGGCCTTATTTGCAAATGTGGAGAGGGGTGTGGGTATCTTTTTGCAAGATTGCCATAGTTTCCTTCCTATCCGTCAGATATAAATTGGACGGCCTATATAGCAGGATGGCAGGCACACCATCATCACCAACTCTATTTTTTTATCTCGAACTCTTATAAAAAGCATAGTCGGTGATGATGGTGTGCCTGCCATCCTGTAATATAGGCCGTCCGATCTATATCTAAGGATAGGAAGGAAACTATGGCAATTTACCCGCACTCCTCTCCACATTTGCAGATAAGGCCTTCCCTCGTCCATCCTTTTCTCCCACAAGATCTTGATGTTCCGTGCAACGCATGGGCATCTTGCTAGTAAGAATAGAAATTAGAGATATACCACTTCTCGAATCTTGAAACCAACAGCATTCCTCCCTTATCTCATCAAAACCGCCAAAGGAATATATTTTGAGTGAAACATAAGATATTTTTAGTGATACACGTATTTCAAAACTAGACTCTTCTTTCTATCAAATCGGTGAATATGTATTAATCTACTTTGATCGTGTGGCAACGCATTGGCACATTGCTAGTAGTTATTACTACTGTATAATTTTTTGGACACCAGACAAACGGTGGAGTACATATACGAAGAGAAGAGGCACACGCACGCAGTCGGTCTCTCATTGTCTCGCACGCATGAGAGTTACGTAAAGGCACCGTTAACAAATAAACCCTAAAACCCTAGGTGCACGATTGCTGCATGCGCGGGTACTGGGTACGTGGTGGAGCGCACCTTTGTAGGAATAGTCAGCTCGCGTGATAATTTGATCCGTAGGAGTTGATGGTCGGGACCATAGGTGAACGACCTGGAGGCGGTGGCTCGCCAGTTGCCACAGATCAAGTAGCCATGTTTAAAATATAATTTTTTTAGCGGGATAAGAGTTCCGAGTTTCAAGGGCGCGTTATAATACTTAAGTAGTTTTTAGAACAATTAGTATGGAGCGAAATTGGAATTCATAACTACGACCTCCTTGGGTATGGTTGTATGGGTTTATGTTGCGAGATGTTGAACCTGGTAGTTATAGGGCAAATACTATGGTTTAGATGTTGGTTTTCAGTAATGAAAATCAGAAGGGGGAAACCCTTCTTTGATAAAAAAAACTACTACCACCGTCCTGGTTTACTAGTCCCCATCGTATTTTGGGTCAAAGTTTTTCCATGAATTTTACTTGTAAAATGTGAATGGAAAACGAGATTTTGTTATACCCAAACAAAAAAAGGACTGGAGGGAGTGATTGCTCTGCCACGGACGCAACCTCTCTTAGCGCAGGCATTGAATTGGCGCGCCGGCCAAGAGGGCCCCACTCACTGCAGGCCAGGCTGAACACGCCTCCTCGCCACATGCAACCGGCTTTAGACTGCCCCGCCTGCCTCCATTGAATCCACGCGTGTGCCGACAACACGTCCTTCCGCGAGCCAGCTGGCATTTTAGAACACAACGTCGGCGGCTGGCTCGTCTCGTTCGCTCGCTATTTAAACAAGGCCAGACACCTGGCAAGAATCGCACCACACCGTTGCTCCCCATATCCTCCATGCACCATTTTCTCCACACTCTCCATAGCATCCGGTGAGCAGGAAGACGAGTTCTCCGGCATAAAAGCCGGCTGGGTGCCCCGACAAGCCAGGCAACTCGCTGCCCCACCTCCCTCCCCGCCCCAGGCCATCAGTACGATGGGCGAGGCTGCAGGTGGGTAAGCGGAGGAGCAAGCCGCCGCTCCAAGCTGGCCCCTGGTGCATCAACTCGACGCTCCAAGCCTGCTCGCAGAGGAGTGGCCTGTTGCTGCACGCCGACACACGGGGGACCACGACGTCCAGTGCATCATGGTTGGCCACGCCATCTGACGCAAACGTTGGCGGAACCGCGGCATGCTGGCGGAGGTGGCCAACACGTTTGCAGCCATCGCCGACACCGAGGAATAGTAGACCACGGGAGCTGCCGCCGCTCTGAACCCACGAATGCTACGACCACCGCGTCGCCGGCATAGACACCCGGTGTGTTGCCCAGTTTGGCTCAAAACTTCATGGACCCCAGCCGCGGCCGGCATTAGAAATTATACCTGCTTCCAGAAGTTATTCACGATTAGTCAAAAAATGACCAAAATATAATCAATTACGCATGGTCTTGACTTGTTGTGCTCGCACTGGTAGTAGGAACTAATGGTTTTTCTTTATTTATAACTCTCCTCACTTTTTTTTGGCTTTCAAGTGAATCATGGTTGTGGACATTATCTATGAATGTGCAGATATCTGTGAACATGACTTTGATGTGGAAGTTGAACTTGGAATGTTGGGCTTGCGCGTGAACTATACCATGTCCAATGCTTCGTCTGTTATTGTTTGGAAAGTAATTGCTGTTATTACATGACCCCAAAAAAATTTATTTTGTGCCACATCATTAGATGCACGGACATCACAACAGGCATGCTAACTGGATAAACATTTCAACCTAGCTATTATGAAGGAAAATTTGTATTGACAAAAGTTTTAGATAGCAGGAGACGCCTAGCCTGCTCTGGCTATGCTAGCTTCTTTCTGGCTTCTTCCATCTCTTCTTTGGCTTGGGTGAAGAGAGCATCTGATTGCTCTTTTCGCTTCTTCAGGAACTCAGCCACATTCTCAAGGGCTGCTGCACACTTTCTTTCAGCCTTTACTAGAGCCACGAGGACACGAACAGTTGATGACTCCACCTGGCTTGTCTGTAATCCAGCATCATCTGGGAATTTGCACCTTGTGTCTAATCCAGCATCATTAGGGAACTGGCACCTTGTGTGTAATCCAGCCTCATTTTGGAAACATGATCTCGAGGTTGACTTCCCACCTCGCAGGAACTACATCCTGACATGAAGTTACTTCTTTTTTAGATAAATACTCAGAGCAACCCAGATCCATTTAGTAGAAGCCAGATAAACAGGACTCAGAGAAGTGAATTCAAAAGGAAAAATATAAAAACAGACTACAAGGTGAGAACACCCACTTCCTACATCAAGCTAAAAACGAAAGCACTAGGATGATTAAGACTCTTCTTATTACACATCAAAGAACACGAGGCTAAGAGAAACAGAAACTACAACATATACACATCGAAGAACACGAGGCTAAACGAAAGTAATTGAAAGGGTGTTACTTACCAAAGCTCGTTTTACAGGTTCGGTGCAGCTCCTCTTTAACTTGCCACGCTCCTTGAAGATGTCCCCAGTATCCCGTGTTTGGTCTTCATTGCTCCTCTGCATGTTCGCACTCGTGGTTTTAAAATCTCAACATGGCAAGAAAAATATACTAGTAATACTCACGCATCTTGTGGGCAACATTAAAGCACTCGTCTGCCATGTTAGAGCATCTCCAACAGAAGCTCAACGCACGACGCTTTAAAAAAGCATTTACAGTGCTGAGATCGAGAAGTAGAGATAGAGTAGAGACTAGAGAGTAGAGACATAGATAGTTCTCAGCATAGATATAGCATAGATAGATTAAAAAAGATAGTTCAGCTACCCCTCGTCATCCGACTCCTCCTCGGTGATGTCCTCCTCCGACGTCTCAATGTAGGCGTGAAGATACCGATCCTCGTCGGATTCCCAGGGCGACGCTGCTCCTAGCCTCATGTTGAATTGAGCGTCAGCTTTTCGCGTACGCTTGTCCTCGCGATAGGCGACTCCCTCCGCCCTCCTTTGCGCGTAGAACTCCCGCTCATTGATGATGTCCTACGGGAAGCGTTGCCGCCACAACGCCATGGCTTCCTCGTCCATCTCGGCGATGCCGAGACGGTGCTCTCGCCTCTGGTTGTCGCGACGATCCTCGTCGGTGATAAGCCATGACAGAGACGCGAGCTCCTGCGCCCGCTCCCGCATCGGCACGTTGGGGAAGTTCAATGTTCTATGAGGCCACCGGAGGTGCCATGCCGTCGCGTCGTATGCGCGGGCGGCCTCGTTGGCGGTGTCGAAATTGCCGAGGCCGAGGTGCATCCCACGGAACCAGATCTAGGCGGAGAAGCCGCCGGAGGGGCACGCGCGGACGCCGCGGTATCCCCAAGTTTCCCGGTGATGCGGCGGCATGGTGGCGCGGCGGCGACGAGGCGAGAAAGAGCGAGGAGAGAGCAGCGGCGAGGCGCAGATCGGGGAGAGAGCGGTGGTGAGGCACAGAACGGGGAGAGAATGGTGGGAAGGCATAGAGCGGTGGGAGGGCGTTGGATTTTATAAAGCGCGCTGGACGCCGCGCGCAAAAACTAGCGTGCGCCCGGCCACTTTTTCTCGCGCGCGCGTGATCCTTTCCCGCCGTCCCTGCTATCTCTACTCTCTTCTCTACTGTTATATTTATTTTATATTTAATATTTATCTCTACTCTCTTCTCTACTGTTATATTTATTTTATATTTAATATTTATCTCTACTTCTCTACTCTCTACTCTTTTTTCTACTTTTTTTCTTTAAAAAAACAGAGTTGGTGATGATGGTGTGCCTGCCATCCTGCAATATAGGTCATCCGATTTATATCCGACGGATAGGAAGGAAACTATGGCAATTTGCAGAAAGATACCCACACCCCTCTCCAGATTTGCAAATAAGGCCTTCCCTCGTTCATCCTTTTCTCCTACAAGATAAACTACTCATACAAATGCCTCTTGATGTTCCGTGCAATGCATGGGCATCTTGCTAGTTCTAAAAAACTTTCCATCATTTGCCACACTACTGGTTGCAGATGAAGAACCTACCCAAGCACAGCGCGATACAGGAGCGACGCACAATTACAAGCTGATATTTTTTTGGACAATGGAGGCTATAACCAATTACTTTTATGGGAACAATAGCAACCAGGAAATTTGAAGGGTAGGTATGAACAGAATTGGAACTGCACGTATACTTCTAAGTGATTTAATACACACATTACCAATCGAGGTGGAGAACGATGGTCGCAGCGGCCTCTGTGCATCATGGTCGGCAACGGTATTCAGTTCATTGTCCACGACGGTGGTGCTTCTGCGCTTGGCGTCGGCTTCTGGGAAGCAGATCCGAGACCGTGGAAGACGGTACCGGGGAAGAGGCTCCGTGTACGACGACGATGGTGGACCGGCTCCAGTGGGGCGTACGAGGTCGTCGATGAGGCAGATGCGTTACGGTGGATGAGTGCGCCGATGGAGAAGGGGAGGAGCACGAAGGCTACGGTGCCGTGGAGAAGTCTATTTTGGTGTGGGGATAGAAAATGGGGAGTATTCAGGTGTACTACTCTGGGTGCCGGGGTGGGGTTGGCTGGGTAGGGTGAACCTGAAGTTACGAAAACAGGCCCCTACCAATTATAATCCGTAGACCTGTTCCGAAGGTTATGATGGTAACTTCGCACTGCTCGAATCAGGGCCGTGGGAGATTTTCCCGCCGACCTTAAAATTTTGTGACACTGAACTCCCCTTGTGGCGTGTTGGGTGACTGGGCTAAGCAACTAGCGAGTAGTACTAGTACTCCCTCCGATTTTATTAACTGCATATTAGGTTTGACCGAAGTCAAACTTCCTAAAGTTTGACCAAGTTTAAAGAAAAATATAAACATTTACCATAACAAATATGTATGATGTGAAAGTACACTCAATAATGAATCTAATGGTATTTATTTGTTATTGTATATGTTAATTTTTTTTGTTATAAACTTTCTGAGAGTTTACAAAACTTGACTTTGACCAATGCTAATACGCGGACTTAAATAAAAACGGAGGGAGTACACATTTGTTTTCTTAGTTTGTAGTGAATTAATCATTTGTTGTAATTGTGAAATAAATATATTAGGCTACTGACTTCGAATGTAATGGTCTATATAATTCAATAGTTACAATCATTGTTGAATTCCAAGATGTATACGAGGTCTATAGTACTTAACGATATGCTCAAACTCACATAATCCCAATCAAATGAGAATCTAAATGCATTTCATAGTTATTACTTTGTAGGATGCAACAAAACCAACCATAAATCTACATCATCCATTATAAAAGCAACATTTTGAACACATCCCAATGTGTGAATGAAACGTGTAGGGAGAGCTTGCGAAGATGGAGCAGATAGGGAGGTAAAGATTGTGTGTATGTGGACAAGAGAGTAGGAGACAAACCTAACGAGAGAGAGAGAGAGAGAGAGAGAGAGAGAGGAAGAAGTTAGGTCTGTGAGATAGATGGAGACATGTAATATACATGAGATGTGTGTGCATCCGGATTATGTAGACGTGGAAGGAGAAGAGACAACAGGTTTGATGAGAGAGCTGGAAAAACATGGATGAGAGGGGAAGGATCTCGTGGGTTGAGGGACTGATAATTTTGTGTGGGAGAGAGAGGGATTGGTATTTTGTGCGGGAGAGAGGGGGGAGTCAGTCAACCGTCGTCAAATCATCCTGCTTCCAAATGGCCCCGCATTCTCTAGTGCAGTGTGGTCGCCGTCTTCGATCTCCTCGATGCCCTCTTTGAAGGTTGAGGTGTTGTGCATGCTGGGGTGCAGAGAAGCACAAGCGAGAGTGGTCACCATATAGCCTTGTATGGGGATGAATTGTGTGCTCGGGGAAGGGGGAGTGTGTGTGCGGTGTGTGTGTGTGTGTGTCAGGTATTGAGAGAAATCAAACCTATGGAGAGAAATGTCTGTGTATGTGACGGAAAGCTACATGCTAAATAGGGTTTTCACGAAGAGATTAGGCATGCGAGATAGAGAGCGATGTGCGGGCCTTGAGGTGGGCAGGGGCCGGGTGAGGGTGTCAAAATGTGTGCGTTGATGCATGTGTTAAATGCGATCATGCGAGGGACGGACGAATCGAGAGAGATGGTTGTTGTGTTACGGATGGTCCTCTCTCTATCTCTCTCTCAACACACAAGTACAAATAGAAGACCGTTCTCTCATGTATACACAACGTATCGGCATCTGTCTATGTCTCACTCATGCATGATCATTTGCACATTCACACCTCTCTATGTTTCTATCACATGCACACCGTCTCCACATTGCCCTTCTGCCGCAACACACATATGGACACATACACACGTTCTCTCTCAGTCGCACACACAAAATCAGTATTAAAAAAACTAGGGCGCACCTAAAACGCCCATATCCAAATAAACACAAACTGGAGCTAAATTCAAATATATTGAAATATTATAGCGTCAAGAACTTTTCTAGGAAAAAATTTGAGTAATATTCGGGGATTGTTTTCACACGCACAAAAAGATTCGTTGGATGTCCTTCGAGCGCGACACGGTGATGCACCATTCGATTGACCGCGCGGCCGCGGTTCACGCCCTTGCACAGGATTCCGTATCGTGGTTGTGGTAACTAATATAAGCGCTGCCTCAGTCTAATGTTTATGTGTACTAGTACGGTTTTCTTTTAAGTTTGACCAACCCTATATAAAACTAAACTAAGCTCCCATACGCGCACTCATCAATATGTCGCCGCCGCCGTTGCCCATGCTGGCGCCCGCCTGCTCCGGCCAATCATTTCTCGCCCATCACCGCCGTGTCGCCGCCAACCCTGTACCATGAAGCCGAAGGCTCACCCGCTCACGTCGTCTGCAGTCCCTCCTCGCGATGCCGCCGCGCTGCCAAGCACGCGAGCAGCTGGTGGAGCCGCGTCTATGCATGCAGCGTACGAAAGGAGGACGAGCGTGTGCTCTAGCACGCCGGCGAGGAGGAACTAGCATGGCATTGTCGTCTCCGCCCGCACTGAGGAGGCGTGCACGGTGGCTGTTGTGGCGGAAGCCAGTCACGCCCGCGCCGAGCCCGCAAACCGGGTGCGGAAGCGGAATCTACCTTCGAGACCTTGAATGCCACGTGGATCCTGCAATCTGAAGGAGCAATTTGGGTCAGTCGACTCTTGTGAGCCGTTGGATGCAACATGGATGGCTAGAAGGGCTTCTTCAACCTCCGAAATCAATGCACTGTTCATCTTCTCAGCCCGCCACACGCCTAACCGCCTGCCGCCGCCCCACCCTCTCCTGAACCACTTGCCACCGCCATGCTCCCCCCCCCCCACCCCCGCCATCCGTTTAACCCCGGGCACGATCCAATTTTTCCGGCGAACTGCATTCCACACCCAACACTCATAAGATAGATCATGGGCACCCTGCCACCCTAATATAGATACTGGGGTAGCTTCTCTGCTGTCTTCTTCCTTCGCCCATCGAACTTCTTTCACAAATCAACTGACCCAAATTATACTACCAGTACGAACGTATCAAGTACAGTAGGACACGAAGATACGAGCAGTAGTACCAACTGCAAGAAGAACAATAGTAAGACGTAGTACTAGTACTACTGTACGTAATAAAGAGTTCAAATAACGAGAAAGAACATAAACATAGTTCTGCTGGGGGCTCAGCACAACACACCCCTGAAATAAAACTAAGCAACTAGTCCGCTTGACACTGTAGTAGAACCAGCATGAGCGACGGCACTGCCACCTTACTCGGAGTCCGAGTCCACGTCCTCGTCCCTCTTCCTCTTCCTCTTCGCCGCCGCTTCTTTGCTTGAACCGGACACTGGGCTCTGCTTCTTCATCCAACCCTTGTAGATATTTAAACAAAGGTAGGCATCCATTGCTGCGTACAGGATGTGATCTTCATCTATTGTCTTCGACGCCCATGCATGATGAAACTCGTGGTGAGGTTTCTTCGGTTTAGCATACGAAGGATCAATCATGGCTGCTGCCAGGGTCAGCATTGAAGGCTGAGAGGAGGACACCAGGCTTGCCTTCTCGAGATCGAAGGGCTGGCCTACAACGAGGCCTATCCGACCCAGGACTTCCCTGTCGTTCCTAAAGTCTACAGTAACGAATTTCACTCTTTCGTCCTTGAGGAAGTTCTTAAAATCCTGGCACTCAACGTCAGCATGGCATATGTGGTAGACCAAGCAAACCTAGATCATGGCGGGCTTCTTCTTCTCTGCCTCCTTTAGAATCTTCTCGCTTTCTAGGACTGTGGTGTACTCAACATCTAGCCCAGCGACCCACTCATCCTTTGAACTGTTGAACATGCGCAGGAAGCGAGCAAGGCATGCTTTCACCATCGCGGATCGACGGGTGTAGATGACAATGAACTCAACGCCGGTGATGGCTCTAACCTGGTACTCAGCGGCGACCATGGAGATTTGGGAGGCCATGGATTTTGGTGGAGGGTTAGGAGAAGTTGAACTGGTGTAATGTGAAAGGACGGGACGACTGGGAGCGAACTATTGTAAGGTAGAAGACGGGGACGAGTAGGGCGTGCGAACGGCGTGGGGTTGTTGGCTTGCCCGGTGGATAAACAGCTGCAAGCCCCCAAAGAGTTCTCGAGTACTATGCGGGACCCACTAGATGGCATGTCTACTAGACCCATATCGTAGGCCTGACGGTATAGCTCCTGCCTGTTCGCACGCCATGCCGGCGCGTGGATGTAACTTCACTTAATTCCCTCAACCGTCACGCCTCCCACGACCTTCTCCTCCCTCGCGCGGTCGCGCCCTTTGAGACTTCGACCGGCTATAAATGAGCAATTTTTTGCCTACTCCGCATGCATGATACTCCCTCTGGTCCATTTTACTTCCGTCAACCGTTTGCAAAGTTTTTGACCAAATTTATACTAAAAATATCAATATCTACAATACTGATTATAATGAGTATAAAAACTACGTTTTATAATGAGTATAAAAATATTGATTTGACATTGTGAATGTTGATGTACATTTTTCTATAAGTTTGGTCAAAGTAGAGGTACATTGACTTCAGACAAAACTTAAATGCACAATGCAAACTAGTTCCTCCGTCCAGGTGCGTGCCATGTCCTATCTAGTCATCACAACAAGGTTAGCTATTAGAGTACCACTACCTCCCTTCTAGTTTAAAGGGCTCGATTCAAAAATTTCACCTACTCTTACCAAGATAGAGGCGGTGGAATAGTTTTTGTAGTGGTTTCTAGAGTCTGGACTCCATCTTCAGGAACCTTCGCCGCCGCCGGCAAGAATGCAAGGAGATGAACCAGAAAGGAAATGAGGCTGGAATGAGTAGTTCCGTAGTGGTAGAGGTGGGTAAATATCTGCTATACAGTACCTCCGGTGGCAAGGCCATGTCTCTATGCACACACATCTCAGCTGTTGGTTCCAAGTAGATCGAACGGCTCACGTTGTCCAGAGGCAGACATACCATCACCACCAACTGAAATTTTTATAGGAGTGGTCATGCTATGCATGTGGTGTAATTAATGCATCGGTTTACACAAATTTTTGAGAAAAACGAGAGTACTAATTAAGTACTTTTGCAAACTACGGAATTAATTCCACCATTCATCATCTACCTTGGTTGAAGAGATTTTCAAATTAAGCCCTATAAACCGGAAAGGAGGGAGTACCACATTACCACCACTATGGCCAGACTTAATCATCGCATGCAATAATTTAGTGCACCTTGAAATCTGAACGCCTGCTTGACTATCCTTCTCCCTCCAGCAGTCCCACCACTCCACCCTGTGTGGAAAAAATCTGCATGCATGACTCTCCTCCCCCCACGCTCGTCCAATCCGTTGTGGCCAGCAATATTTCTATCCCTTCCCTCACCCGTAATTTACTCCAACAAATATGCCCACGTAGCTACTTCAGTTACTTCACTGTAGGTGCATTGGGTTACTGACATGTGGGCCCAATAGCCATCTGGCCCACATGTCAGTGATGCAACTGGACCTGCAGTTAAGTCAGTGAAGCTCAGTCCATATATTACGTAGGTGTGCCATTGCTCGCTATAAATACTGCGTCTCCCACGGCATTCGGAAGAACGCTCACGTTCATCGCTATCTCCCCCCTCCCTCTCACGTCGACCACCATGGCATCCCCCTCCCAAGCCCTAGGCGCCCCTCGCTGCACCGCGCGGACGGTCACGCGTCGCTGTTCCATTCCTCGCCGCCACTAGTCGAGGAGGACGTGTCGCCGTTCCGTTCCTCGCCGTCACTAGTCGAGGAGGACACGTCGGCGTTCCCAATCTCGCCAGCACACGCGTCGGAGGACGCGTCGACTCCCGCTACGAGGAGAACGTCGCGCCACCCGCCGAGCCCCCCAACCTTGAGGAGCTTTGCAAAGAAATGGATGTCACCTTGTGGGAGGCTTTGCCTCCGGCAAAGCGCGCCAAAATAGAGGCGGGGAAGAAGGCCGAGGAAGAGAAGCGCGCCGCGAGGCAAGCTGCCTGGCAGGCCTATGTCGCGTCCGAGAGAGTCAGGCAATTGGCTCTTTGGCAGAAGGCTCGTGCGAGGGCCGTGAGGGTGGCGGAGGATGCCCGTGCCAAAGCCCTGAGTGCAGTCGGGCCCAAGCGCCTCATCTACGCTTGGAGGTACGTGGACCGGGTGCATGCTTCCAGCGAGGAGGAGTACCTGTTGGCGCCGGATCACCACACCGGTGAGATCGCGCTCGCCCGACGGCAAGCCGCCAATCAGCACCTCACAAGTTGTGAGGCTGAGGAAGAGGCGTTGTGCCGGCGCGCTGGGAAACGGCCACGCGCCAGGGCACTCGTGGCGCGCCGCAAGAGCTCCTGCGAGCGTCGTGGCTTTTATTAGGAATATAATTTAGTTTCGTATAAGGCGATCTCATTAGTTTTGGGACACAAATGATAAATCCCGAACGTTCGGGAATTATTAGCGTCTTTAATTAGGTATGAAAAAGGAAAAGTTTGGAAACCTTGTGTATCCGTACGCATTTTGTAAGTACGTGCATATGTCACATGCACTAACATTTTATCAGTTAAATCTTTGGTCAAAATTTAGCACAAATTATAATGGTGACGGTTAAACCAGGACGGAGGTACTAGTAGTTTAGAAGCCTAAATAAATGAGTGAGGCGCCTTAATGTTACTCTCCACTGTGACTAGTCTTATGGGAAAAGTTGGGGAAGAGACGGCTTATTTTTTAAGCCGCCAAAAGAACTGGCCCTAGGAGTAGTAGCTAGGGATACTAGGGATCGAGTGTGCGAGATGAACCGGAGAAAGTAAATGCAGAGAGATGAAATGCAAAAAAGACGGAGGGATGTGATGGTTGCTTGTCCGTTTATTTTACCAGGCCACTTATTACTGGGAGTGGTTGGGTTTTGTGATATGACGGCTTTACTGCCACGCCACGAGCTGGGTGAGACTCGCGTGCAGTGCTGCCCTCCACACTAGTACTACACCGGTCGTGGTTTATTAGTCCCCCATTGAATTTGACTGAAGATTTAACTGACAAAATGTTAGTGCATCTCAACAAAAACTATATCGTTGGATTCGTATTTGAACATAGTTTTCAATGATATAATTTTAGGTGACATGCATCAGCATTTATCATACTATATATAATGTTAGTTCAATTTTTGGTCGTACTAATCTATAGTAAGGTGCCCGTGCGTTGCACGGAACAGTGAAATGCATTGATCGGGGAGTTGTTTATTTTTGACAAAGGATGTGGGGGTCATCTCATGTGTAACGGGTATCGATAGGTTTCTTCAGATATTATTTCATCTCTAGAGCTCACAATAATCCGGGTGAAATAGATAAAAAAAGTATCTTTTGCAAACAAAAGCGTTCAACTGTTCAACCTGCATCCAAAACTTGTGAAGAAATAACACTTATTGTGCTTTGCAAGAAATGATCTTTAAGAATTAGTTTTTGAGTATCGATTGATATACATGTTGGCTACAGATGACATGGCACTTTCATATAGTCAACAGTTGGCTATACTATTAAGTATTAACCATGCCATTATACACCTAGACGGAGGGATTAAATCAGGATGACTTGGAAGGGGGCAGAGGAGATGTAAGAAATGGTTCATCATAAGTCTTTCACCAGTACTGTAGTAAAAATTTCATACATGGAAGATTCTAGACTAAACCATAAATGGATACACTTTTATTCATGCGCGATACTCCAATAGAGCAAGATCATGCATGGAAGTCTCCACATGCTTAGACAGCGGATTACATTGAGCGAAGACTAATGATCAAAATTTAACTTGGTAATGCATATGTCCAGGTGAACCTCCTTCACTACAAAAAAAGACACATCCGTGACATTTTGGGCCAAACGAATTTTTTTGTCATACTTATGACACTTCTATGACAATAATTGTGACAAAACACGGTATCATCATAGATGTGGTGGGGTCCTACTTCTATGAAAAAAATCATGACAGAAAATGGGCTTTTCGTCCTGGGCGGGCCGGAGACGCAGCTGCATGACATTCTTTAGGCCGTCCATGGCGGAAAAAACCGTGTAGAAGCGAGGGCGAGGAAAATATCGGGGTGTTCCCGGTTACGGTGGGTGGTCGGGGCCGAGCGATGCGCGTATCTCTCGTACACGCACGCGCGTGGGTGCGAGGCATTGGGCTCTAACTGAACCCAAGCGAAGCGTTGGGCTCTAACTGAACCCGAGCGATTGCACTGCAGGCTACGTGTTACTGAACCCGAGCGATTGATCGATGGCTGTTAACTAAACCCGATCGAGCGATTCCTTCCCTACTACTGCTAACTGAAGCCGATCGATGCTGCCTCTGGATGAATAGTGAGCGTTGCTGGGGGTTTTGGATGAACAGTTCCCGGTGGGGGTGGATGAACAGGACCCCCTGGTGTGGCCTCTGGATGAACAGTGAGCGTTGTTGGGGCGGTTGGATGAACAGTTCCCGGTGGGGGTGGATGAACAGGACCCTGTGGTGTTGCCTCTGGATGAACAGGACCCCGATCGATCGAGCCGGTTGGGGCTGGATGAACAGGACCCCGTGGAGGGCTGGATGAATAGGACCACCCCGTGGAGAGCTGGATGAACAGTAGATGCTGGAGGGCTGGATGAACAATAGCCCGTGGAGGGATGGTTGAACAGTAGCCCGTGAAGAGGGCTGGTTGAACAGTAGCTCGTGGAGAGGGCTGGTTGAACAGTAGCCGGTGGAGTAGCGCGCGGTGGAGGCTGGATGAACAGGAGCCCATGGATGAACAGTCGCAGGTGGAGGCTGGAGGAGGTCGACGGTGGATGAACAGTAGCCCGTGGAGGCTGGATGGGGTCGATGGTGGAGATGAACAGTATCCCGTGGAGTCCTGTTTTGCGGTACGCCAGACCCCTCCCGATGAACAGGACCCCCGTTTCGACCGTAGCCCAACACAAGTCCGTTTCCACCATTTTGTGGTACGCCACACCCCTCCCGATCAACAGGACCCCCGTTTCGACCGTAGGAGGTCCGTTTCCTCCGTTTTGCGGTACGCCAGACCCCTCCCGATGAACAGGATCCCGTTTCAACCGTGGTCGGTCGAACACAAGGCCGTTTCCTCCGTTCTGCGGTACGCTAGGCCTCGTTTCCATCGGCTATTCCGTCCAAGCCGGTTGGCTCCCACGCGTTCCGTTGCCTCCCGATGAACACGACGCATTTCGTTGCCTCCCCATGAACACGACGACGACGCAGTTTCTCCGTTCCAACCCAGCCATGTACACGAGCCCTGGCCGTACGTATGCGCAAGTAGGCGTTCGAGACCCCGCCCGTATGTATGTACGTGGCCGTATTTTCTTTCTTGCACACTGGCCGTTGTACGTACGTGTACATGCTACATGCGCGCCTCATCTATGACACGTGCGCACTCTACATCGACCAGTATGTACGTACACATTCGCGACCAGAATGACAACGCTACGTACGCTTCGACCAGGTGGGTCCCGACTGTCAGGCACTTCCTTGCGTGCGAAGATATAGCTGGTGGGTCCCAGCAGTCAGGGGGGCGAATCATTTTTTTTTGCCCGGACGCACTTCCTTGCCTGTGAAGATGTAGCTGGTGGGTCCCAGCAGTCAGGGGGGAAACAATTTTTTTTGCGAAATACGGTGGCCCGTCTGGTGGGTCCCCGCTGTCAGGTGCAGGAATAATTAGTTTGCGCGTAATAAGGAGGCACTTCCTTGCGGCTGACGTGGACCTAGCTGTCAGCCTCTCCACGTACAGTAATCTTCCGATGGAAGTCGGTCGTTGACCACATTGACTACGCCACGCCGAGAGCACCAAGGCGGTGGACGACGGCGAGGCCTAGGAAGGGGACGACGCGGAGCCAGGGAAGACGCGACAGTGGACGCCCATGCGTAGAGGAGTATGAGGGTTCACTGGTTCGCTGCGGTGTGAGGCTGTCGTCGCCGCAGAATAACAGGGGGTGTGGGTGAGTAGAGGGATGGCCTGGACAGCGGTGGGAGTAGTAGGGGGCGGTGAGGCCTCTGCCGCATCGCAGCCGGCCACGGGAGGCAGGAGCACGAGGCACGACCGGCGCTGGTTTGGGCGGCTGGAGCAAGAAGACCAGAGGTTGAAGAAGCACTACGGCCGTTGGATGGACATCGTACAGTCACTGGAGCTAGAATCGTGTATATTGACTAAGTTGACAAAGCCCTCCGTCCCTGTCAACTTAGTAGGCCCACAAGTCAGCCTGCCACTATACTGGGTCCCAGCTAGCAGGGGGAGTATTCATTTTTTTTGTGCGTAATAAGGAGGCTCTTCCTTGCGTGCGAAGATATAGCTGGTGGGTCCGAGCTGTCAGCGGCGGTAACATTTTTTTTTGCGAAATACAGAGGCCCTTCCGGTGGGTCCCAGATGTCAGGTGAGGAATCATTCTTTTGCGCATAATAAGGAGGCATTTCCTTGAGTGCGGCCGTGGACCCAGCTGTCAGCCTCTCCACGTACAGTCCACTTCAGATGCATGTCGGACGTTAACCACGTTGACCAGGCCGCGCCGAGAGCACCAGGGCGGTGGACGACGGCGAGGCCTAGGAAGGGAACGACACGGAGCCAGGGAAGGCTCGGCAGTTCTTTCCCACGCGGAGGGGAGTACGACTGTACGAGGGTTTACTGGTTCGCTGCCGTCGCCGGAGAATAACAGCAGGTGTGGGTTAGTAGAGGGATGGCTAGGCCAGCGATGGGAGTACGGTGGGGCGGTGAGGCCTGCGCGGCAGCACAGCCGGCCGCGGGGAGGAGGGAGCAGGCAGTCCCGTCGGCGCTTGTTTGAGCGGCTGGAGCAGCAAGAGCAGAGATTGAAGAAAAGCACGACGGGCGTTGGATGGAAATCCAACAGTCACTGCTTGTGCGTCAACCTTTTTTTAGGAAAGCCTCAAATTTGTGGAAAACAGCATACAACCCATCTGCCATTATTTCTAATAATTTACAGCCCATTTGCTAATTCTTAAGGTTTTTTTTTGGAGCCCATATTGTTTTTCTTAGCATTACAACCCATATTGTGGCCACGGTTAAACAATTATACGAAATTTTGCATATTTTGGTGCGGTCCGAACTGTTTTTAATCCCGAAATTTCGAGTCACATTCAAACTGATTTTAAAAATAAATGTATATCAATATAAAATCCAACAAATTGTCCACGCATAAAAATCAATGCAATTTACAATCTCGAAATGAAAAAAAGAAATTTGAAACTAATTGCCGGTTTGATGTATTTTAAAAATGTATAGCCCATTTCTCATTACTGATAGGCCATATTCTCGGCCAACCGAATGAAGCTCTCCTCGTCTTGAAAGATTTGCAGCGCAACAGGCCTGACAAAGTGACTTACTTGGCAAATCACAAAAAAACTGGGCTGTGGTCGTGGACCCAGCTGCGGCCGTGGACCCAGCTGTCAGCCTCTCCACGTACAGTACTCTTCCGATGGAAGTCGGTCGTTGACCACATTGACCACGCCGCGCCGAGAGCACCAAGGTGGTGGACGACGGCAAGGCCTAGGAAGGGGACGACGCGGAGCCGGGGAAGACGCGGTAGTGGATGCCCACGAGGAGAGGAGTACGAGGGTTCACTGGTTCGGCTGCGGTGTGAGGCTGCCGTCGCCGCAGAATAACAGGGGGTGTGGGTGAGTGGAGGGATGGCCTGGCCAGTGGTGGGAGTAGTATGGGGGCGGTGAGGCCTTCGCGGCAGCACAGCCGGCCACGGGAGGCAGGAGCAAGCGGCACGACCGGCGCTGCTTTGGGCGGCTGGAGCAAGAAGACCAGAGGTTGAAGAAGCACTATGGCCGTTGGATGGACATCGTATGGTCACTGGAGCTAGAATCGTTCATATTGACCAAGTTGACAAAGCCCTCTGTCCCCGTCAACTTAGTAGGCCCACAAGTCAGCCACCCACTATGGTGGGTCCCAGCTAGCACGGGGTATTCATTTTTTTGTGCGTCATAAGGACGCACTTCCTTGCGTGCGAAGATATAGCTGGTGGGTCCGACCTGTCGGCGGGGGGGAACGTTTTTTTCACGAAATACAAAAGCCCTTCCCGTGGGTCCTAGCTGTCAGGTGGAGGAATCATTATTTTGCGCGTAATAAGGAGGCATTTCCTTGCGTGCGGCCGTGGACCCAGCTATCAGCCTCTCCATGTACAGTCCACTTCCGAAGGATGTCGTTCTTTGACAACGTTGACCAGGCCGCGCCGAGAGCACCAGGGTGGTGGATGACGGCGAGGCCTAAGAAGGGAACGACACGGAGCCAGGGAAGACTCGGCAGTTGTTTCCCACGCGGAGGAGTACGAGGGTTTACTGGCTCATCTGCCGTCCCCGGAGAATAACAGCAGGTGTGGGTGAGTAGAGGGATGGCTAGGCCAGCGATGGGAGTACGGTGGGGCGGTGAGGCCTGCGCGGCAGCATAGCCGGCCGCGGGAGAAGGGAGCAGGCAGTCCCGCCGGCGCTTGTTTGAGCGGCTGGAGCAGGAAAAGCAGAGATTGAAGAAGCACGACAGCCGTTGGATGGACATCCAACAGTCACTGCTCTCGTGTGCATTATTTCTAATAATGTATGTACAGCCCATTTGCTAATTCTTAAGAATTTTTTTGAGCCCATCTTTTTGTTAGCATTACACCCCATATTGTGGCCACGGTTAAAAAGTATACGAATTTTTGCATATTTCGGTGCGGTCAACTATTTTTAATCCCGAAATATTGATTCACATTCAAACTATTTTGAAAAATAATTTATATAAATATAAAATCCAAATAATTGTCCACGCATAAAAATCAATGGAATTTAAAATCTTGTAATGAAAAAAAAATTGAAACTAATTCCCGGTTTGATGTGTTTTAAAAATGTACAGCCCATTTCTGGGCAAACCGAATGAAACTCTCCTCGTCTTGAAAGATTTGCAGCCCAGCAGGGGTGATAAAGCAAGTAGGCCTCGTTTGGGTATTTCTTAAAAAAATAGAACTAGGCTAGCCATTTTCAGCAAGAAAAAAACACAACTGGGCTCATGATGTGGTAAACATAAATAAAACCCTGTCTAGATGGGCCACAGCCCCCGCACAGCCCCGTTGTTACCCTGATCCATCGCTAAAACTAGTATAAATAACAACTGCTTGTTCCTCAAAAAAAATTGCGCGACCTGCTGGTTCCCTTGTGTCAGTCGCTCGTAGTGTAATTCTCTCGTTTATTGACTACGTTGACAATGGCGTGAGCCCCAGATGTCCAACCATTAGGAGGAACCATATTTTTGGGCTTGTAATATAGAGGCACTTGCTTGCGTACTGCCATGACGCTGGTGGGTCCCTACTGTCATCCTCTCCACGTACAGTCATCTCCTTGTTCCTCTTGGTTGTTGACGACGTTGACAACGCAAGAGGGCGGCGCACCGCGCACGGCGAGCGAACCAAGGCCGCAAGGCGGAGGACGACGGCGAGGCCTCGGACAGACCGAACAGGAGCCGTGGAAGATGTGCCGGTCCAGTCGCAGGCGGAGGGGAGTACGAGGGTTGACTGGTTCGGGTGCGGGTGCGTGGTTGGGCTGATGTCGCCGGAGAATAACAGGACGTGTGGGGGAATAGAGGGAGGGACTGGCCAACGTTGGAGGGTACGTACGATAGGGCGGCGGAGGCGCAGCCAGCCATGGGAGGCGGGAGCAGGCGGAGCCGATGGGGTGGTTTGGTTTGGGTGGCTGGAGGAAGAAGAAGACAAGAGATAGAAGATACACGACAGATGTTGGATGTCAATCCAACGGCTGGTAGGCAGAATCGTTTGTTGACTGGCTAGTAAGTCGACACCACCTTGGATAGGCTATTTCCTCGCGGGTCCCAAATGTCAGAATCCAAATCTGTCACGGTCATGCAGCCTTTCCTATGAAAATTTACAACCCATTTGATGTGCTAGTTCGAAATAAGTTTGTGGGTGCTGGTGGGGGCTAATCACTTGGCTTCTGTAATGCACAGTGAGCTAAAGCAGCCGGCGAGAGTGATGTTATTTCCCTTGGTTGGGATTTGTTAGTTGTTACAATATTTCACTCTAAATTAAACGACTGGCAAGCCATTTGCCGTGCTTCAAAGAAAATATGACAGTCACAGTCGAGTTGGAAAGGGCAAGAACATCTAACTCCAGCTTACAAACTGTACAAAAGCACGATGGTTAATTGTTCATCAGGTTTACAAAAAAACCCAGGTTGAAAAGGGCAACAACATCTAACTCCAGCACTGTTTTTGGCAGTCACAGTCAAATGGATCGGTCAGGTCCATAGAATGAACATCCTGGGTCATAAAATTTACTGGATTATGACCACAATATGTTGTAAATAGAAGCCCGGCACGTTCAGAAGCTCTTTTGCCCACCTGAAACTCCTTTTTTGCTCTTCCACATACCCATCTGTCAAAACCATGCTGCTGATAAACTTAAGCCTGATGGACAATAGTAACCTCGCATTCAGCAGGAAGAATGTGACAAATTTAGTGTTTGCACGGTTGGCTACATATCGTTCTAGTGTTATTGTCTTCAATCGAATCTCATGAGAAGTGAGAAAATCCCGATGCTTACGAATCCACCGATTGGTTATAACTTTCTTACCCCGTCTTGTTGCCTAATAGACATGAATATTGAAAAGAGTTAAGGTCTAAAAAAAGATTGTCGAAAGAGCAACAGCTGAATGGTTAATTCTAGTACACTATATGCGGGCTTCCAATGTGCGTGAAATTATCACCTTTATATACAACTTCTCCAGACATGGAAAGCATTGCAGCAAGCCAATAATCTTGTTCAGATCAAAACTATTCATTTGGATATATAAGATCTTGACAGAATCCAGCACCATTGATAGGCCATCCATGGAGAAACTCTTCATTGAGCATAGAACATAATATTAGTACAAAATGTGTACTCCAAGATGACATATAACTTATGCGCAGAAATTTAAAATGCAGCTTATGCTTACAAGTGTAGATGATATTGTAAAGTACCTGAAGAACTGTGAAGCCAAACACCATATTGAAATGAGCACAGAGATCATGTATTACACCCAAGTCTCCAGTTTAGGCGCAGAGAGGACGGTTATTTGCAACGGTGAATAATAACTAGAATCAAGGATCAACCTTTGAAGTGAAGGGGCATCTTGGATGATGAGCTGCCTTCCGTCAAAAGAAATTCCAATTCTTACAAGGTTAGGCGACTTTATTTGGAGACAACCGATTCTAACTGTGAAAACAAGCACCAAGCACTCCAGGGCAGGGAAACTGGAGTGGATGATGTTGTGCAATGAGGCCTCCGATATACGAACCCGCACAAGTGAAAGTTTCTTGAGAAATGGGAGTCGAAGGTTTAGTACCAAATTGTCTGGTAGGTCGCACACTGCAAAGGTGGCAGTGTGGAGAGAGGAGGAAAACCGCGAGATGGACATCGGTGCTGAGGGCACAGGTAGATGGCGTTCGGTATCTGGTAGGTGATTTCCAGGGGAATAGTAGAACTCAAGCAGCTGTAGTTCTGTGAATTCAGGGGATTTCAGCCAGGCGTCCACCATGCAGGGCATGGTATGCTTGCTCAGGTAGCATGACGGGATGCAGAGGCTTTGAACGGAGCCCTGGTGGGAGGAGATGATAGCTCTGGGGATTTCAAAATCATTGAAGAGAGATAGCTGACGACAGTCGAGATTAAGGGCATGGCGCGCCATAGAGGGCGCCATCGAAATGAGAGGACTTGGGTGCGGCAGTAATCCTTGGTGGGGAGAAGCGAGATGATCTCCCCAAGGACGGCGTCTGGGAGATCGCTAATGCGGTCCACCCGAGATTCTACAGGTTCCTGGGATCCGGTGGGGACGGGGTCGCCGTTTCTCCCCGCGCTGCCGGGTGCGGGATCTACAACAGGCGTCGCTGCTGGAGGGAGCCTCATCTTCTTGGCGCTGGGGTCAGCCGACTCCATTTTCCTCGAGGGCGTCGCGTCGCGCTCACGGATTTGAGCAGAGTAACGAATGACGAGCCTAGTTGTAGTGGGAGTGAAGAAGAAGGGGAGCTGGGGGTTTTCTGTAGTAGTGAGGAAGAAGGGGAGCTGGGGTTTTCTGTAGGAGTGAGGTGAGGAATTTGGGGGTACGAGTGGAGCGAGCTAACGTGAGGTGGGTGGGAGTGAGGAGGAAGAAGAACACCCAGGTTTTTTTGGGGGGCGGTGTGCTGGGTGTGGGTAGCGCCTCTCATTCAGTAAATATATGGACTTTTGAATTGATTTTACTATTTACTAGGGTGGATGGGCTGTTTTGTCTTGGGCCCAGAGAAACAATTACTACTAGTACAGTGGAGACACTCTACAGCTACCCAGAAAAACAATTACTACTAGTACAGTGGATACAATACCGCTTCTGGCTCCTCCTAGGTCATCGAAACGTCTCCCTCTACTGAATGTCGTTATACTTTTGTTCACCGACATGCGGGCCATGCAGCGCGCGGGCCCAAATGCCATCCACCAAATTAGAAGGCAGTATGCAGGCGGAGAGTCACCCCGGTCATAGCGCGGCAATAACGAGTCGTCGTATCACAAAACCCCACTTCCGCGCAGTCTAAGTTTGACAGACGAAGCAACCATCATTTCACTCTTTGCTGAATCCCCTTCTCCCTCACCGTCTTCAAGAAAGGCAACACTCGCATCTGCCACTGTTCTTCTCTCCCAACGAAGGGAAGGTAAGCGGATCCGTGATGTTGGTATATTTTCGTTCAGAGAAAAAAAAGAACTTTTGCAAAGCAGTAACCGATCCTCACTCTCTTTTTTGTTTCATTGTCATTGCGATTTTGTTTTCCTTTCAGTGGTCTCCTAGTATTCATCAGTTTCATGATGGACCAAGGAGAACCAGGCAAAGATATGCCGATATTGGAGCAGACGCGGGAGGCTGATCCCCACGAGACAGAGAGCTCCAAGAAGATGGAGGCAGCCACCGAGCCGACCCCAGATACGCTCACGGCCACTACTGAGATGGTCAATGCCCCGTTTGAGGTTACAGCCCCCGTGGCACTGCAGGAGCAGTTTTCCCCCTTCGAGGATGTGTCCCCCCCCCTGCTGAGCTGCCCAAGGTCATTTTCTTCTTTGCCGATCTCGATTGTGGTTTTTCATCTATGTATGTGGTGATGAATAATGCAAAATTTTATTAGCTTCGATGCCATGCTATACATAGTGGTTTAAATAACTTGTGATTCTTATACTGGAAAGTAATTCAGAATTTGTTTCTGTTTCAATTAGAGCCCTGATGCAGACAAGGATTGTGTGGTTGTACATGTCACTCGCTATGAGGCGGATGACCTGAATATATGCACTGGGAAAACAGCGTTTTTAGGCTGTTGGATCCTGGAAGCCATTTGCGCTTATACCAATGAAGAGTTGTATTCCAGCCTCACTGTTGTCAGGCGTGTTGTCCAGGGTGTACTGAAGCACAAGAAGTTCAAAGCTACTCCTTCGTTTGTGAGGCATACTGTTCTTGTCAAGCTTACGCAGGAAGATGACGTGGCATGCCTCCACAAACAAGTTTATGAGTGGCAAAGCCACAAGGTTGTCTTCATGAAGGTTCACACGATTGAGCTGCTGCCGGACGTCCTCGATGATGTTCATGGCAAGGTCCGTCTTGTGTCCAGCCCAAATTAGATCGAGGCATGAAATAGTTGCCCCAGCTAGTGTTTAATAGTAGTTTGGATTGTGTCTAATTATCTGAACCTTGCCTGTTATCGAGCCCTCTAGGGCTAGTACTCTGTTTGAATCCGTCTATGGGAACTGCTGCTACTTTTGTGTGCCCGTGAATCATCGTAATTGTTGCCGAAACAGATGCTTCCTCACTAGTTTTATCATACGAGCAGTGTGTGTTTTGATGAAATAGAGTACTCGTTTGAGAACTGTGCGCCGACTTATACAAGTACTTGTAAACACTGTTGGTGCTACCCCACTTGTAAGCAGTTGTGCAGAACACGGCACATTGGCTCACCTCGCTTCAACACTAGGCTACCGACCAGCTAACAATCAACAATCTGCTGTCTTACATATAAGCAACTGTGTATCTTGTTACAGTGGTTCATGCAGTTAACTGAGGCCACAATGTAAATTCCAAACGTTCACACGCTAGTCCAGCGTTCATGTGGAACACACACATTAAACTTGGCTTCATAAAAAACTTGAAAAGCATAAGTTAAGAAACTTTATACATCTCAATGATTCATAGAACATAACAAACATATACTAGTTCACAGCAAAAGATAAAGTTGTGAGAAGGTTTACAAATCAGGAAAAAACAAGCAAGGCTTCTCTGAGCAAAGGGCCTCCCGGCAGGCTTAAATTTCCTGGAGTTCACTCTGGTTTTTTCTTGTTGCCACCATCCAGGGTTAGGTTCTCTCAATCCAGATTAACCAATTATAATTGTGTTCTCAGATGGAATGCTGAACTGAACCATGTAGTGTACTGACCAGCTGAAATTCTTGTGCATTCCACTAAATTTAAGCACCGCTATTTGCAGAAATAAGCAGACCACGATGCCTCTTGTCCGCGCACCTGTCCAAAAAAACCGCCATGCAGCCCTGCCAGCTAGTCCTCGGTCCATGGATGAACTAGTAGAAAGTGCATTCCGGACTAGGATGATGTTGTTTTCGCTCGTCCCTACACTGCAATCAGGAAGTAAAACGTACGAATCAACTTCTTTTATATTGCGTTGGTCATTCAACCTAGTAACTACCAATGTAGGAATACCTGGAAGACGGGTGGTTAGCCAACGGCAACGAGGGATAGCCATCTCATTTTGCACAATTCTACTAAAACTGAGGTGTGTGCTTTTGATTGCGCAGATAGAAACGATACGGAGACAGACATCCCGAAACGATATGGAGACAGACATCCCTGCTTGCGCAAATACGAAATACGGTTATTTAAACAGTGACAGATATTTGCAGTGGCGTATGATTAACAGCGGCATCTATTATGTTATAATTGGCACTAGATTGACAGTATGAAAGTTTCCTTAAGTAAGTAGCATCACATCAAATCAACACTGCCACTAGATTAACATGCAGAACAACAGCATTAGTATTACTGTCATGAGAGTAGCACATGGTCAGTAAATGTGCAATCAAATTTGTGCAGTTCCACTGGGATGAAGCAATGTTAGCGGTGTGAGATTTAAGTGTAAATGCAAAAACACAATTCATGGGAAATAAAGCAAGACGGAAGCACTTCATAAAATGGTGGTGGCATTGCTTCAATTTATCGACGGCACTAGACCATTACTTATAGTAACATTAGGTGGCATTTCTTAATGCTTCATGTGATTTTAGATTAACGGTAGCGATATGGGCATAGGGACAGCAGGGGCATAAAGTGGTGTGGTAGATGTGGTTGCCGAGAGCGGCAAACACTCAGGCAGCATGTCTGCATTTGTCCCATTTTTTATCTCCTCGACGACATTTTCCTATGTGAGCACAGGAAATCTAGACCTGCTCATTCTCATTTGCGTTGTCCCCCAACACCCGTCACTTTCTTTCCTTTTTCAACCAAGAGATAGGTCCACTTCCCCCCACCCTTCGCCATCGACCATGCTTTCTTCGTCTTTTCAACCAAGAGACTGGTTGGGTAGCCAGTATCTACTACTTTCCCCCGTTTCCTCTTAGAACCAAGTCCTAGATTCATGCTACAGCTTTCCCACTTTCTTCCCTGTTTGAACCAACTCTTAGAGTCGACTGTATGAACTAGCTTTACCTCTAATAATAGTAAAAGTCTAGGTGGCTTTGAAACAGCGGATGGAAGTAGAAAAAGATCCACACGAAGCCAAGTGGGGAGCTAGGGCAATTGAGCAAGGCAGCTTTCGAAGGAATATATACCTGAGGGTCGTCGGCATGTGGCAAAGACGGCGTCGGGAGGCCGCATCTTGGCTAAAATACCGCAGGGAGGAAGAAGGGGTCGGAGGCCCTCCGGAGCCGGCGCTCTCTCGGAGAGAACGGCACGGCCGCCGATCGGGACGCGCGGGCAGCCGTTGGTCTCCTCTCTCGCCGCCGACGACAGCGTGAACGATGCACCTACACCCCTGCCCCGGTCGAGGTTGTCCGGCCGGATTTGTGACCAGCCGTGAGCTGAGAGAGAGTGTGGCCGCCTATGTCTTGCTTAGATCTGGAGATCATGAGAGAGTGAACGAGAGGAACCCTAGTAAAGCAAGCGCTAAGGCTCCTGCTTATATATATAGTGGAGTGATTTTGTTGTACCAGCTTCAAAAAAATGCGCTCCTACGTGTACCCGCGAGAGAACTAGTGCGTGCGTGCACCACTTCTCTTCGTGAGAGTACAATATACTATGCCCAAAGAACGTTCGCCACAAGAGTAATAGTATAAGTGTGTGACGTGTGAGCTAAAATAAAATGTGCGCGACGTCCTTTGTTTTTTAGAAGTTCTGAGGGAAGGGTGTGAAGAGCACATATGTGTGTGACGTCTACCTACAGATAGACAGTGGGTGCGAGAGGACTCGGGAGGGTGCGTGTGCGTGAGAGAGAGGGGGCACGTATCAATGCAATGCATGTGTCCGTAAATCATTATCCGACAAACGTTCACCACAAGCCTTTTCCTGACGAACGCTGTAAGAACCGTTAGATCGGCATCCGACAGTGTCAGTTTTGCCATGTCATTTAACAGAACAACCACTCCTCCTACACACAAATCTTCCACGTGAGTGTTAGCAACTGCCGTATGCTCCCTCCGTTCCAAAATGTAGTGCATATAGCTTTATTGAAAATTCGAACCTCGCAAACTTTTACCGAGTTTTCGTGTACCAAATTGCACATGTAGAATACCCTGTATATATCATTTCATTCATCTTCGAGAGGTAACTATAAAGATGGGGGAGGAGTCTACAAAGAAAGACCATCGTATCACCTGCAGCAATTTCAACCATCCTTTGGTGTGGAGGAATATCATAGGAACTCTATATGATATGATTTTTATAGGATTTTTTTCCTTTAGAGCCAATTGGTTCATAGGAATAGATTCATATACTCCACATTTCAAAGGAAATAAACATGATATCATTTCTATAGCTTTAGAGCCACTTGGTTCATATGAATGTATTCCTATACTCCCATAATTTCAAAGGAAAATAAACATTAGCTTATATTCAATAGAAAAGTTCCTATGATATGAACCAAATTACATCTCTTTTCTAATACCTCCTCATAGGAATTGAGATACATGGCATCTCTAGATTCAATAGAAAAGTTCCTATGATGTCAACCAAATGACATCTCTTTTCCAATCCCTACTCATAGGAATTGAGATACTCCATGTCATCTCTTTCCCTACAACTTCCATGTATACATCTTCTATTCCTAAATAGCTAGTACAACCCACTAGTAGCTTTTTTCCAAGACATGCAACTATGGCACAAGAACTATATAGTGTGCGAATAACTTGAAAGATGGTCGCTGGATGAAGCTAATCCGACAGTGCAGAGATGGCAAATCCGAGCACTACTGGCCATTGGATATCATCAACATTCCACCAGATCTGCCACATGTACAATTTAGAAGACTCCATGGTTGAACTTAAGCATAATGCACAAACCTCAAAAGACAAGCACTTCTCCTTTGTTCTAGAATCTTCCATATCATAACTGATTTTTTTTCTAAATGAATTGCCATTATTTGTTTTTTACTTTATGCTTTACAATGCACAAACCCATGAATCTTAACATTTTTATAAAACTAATTGATTTTGAATGAGATGAACTATAAGAACTAAACGAACATCTACATCATGCATATATGAATCAAAGCTTTACATGCTATAGTGTGTATTTATTCATAATTTGGTTTCGAAATCTCATGCGTTCAATGCATGTGTACCTTACTAGTTTTGAGTAGAGTAGCAAATTTCACGCGGCCCCGGGTATATCAAAATGCAGGGCCCATGCATCATTGCCTTTCAGTCGAACCTACGTCCACAATTTTTTGTACGTACTATATCTCCACTGGTCCCCGAACCCAAAATGCTGCCTCGTTCCCCTAAAACCAAGCGGCCCACACATATTTAAGGCGTCGACTCGAACTCAATCCCTCTCCCGTTTACTATGACGTGGCCCCGCATGCCCTAGTAGTACTCCTACAAACCCTACCGCCGCACGCATCATCGGTTTTCTTCAAGAGGACGAGGGAGAAGCCGATTTGTAGTGGAGGCGCTTTCAAAAAAATGATCTATAGTGGAGACCCCTACCCTAGGGTGCCCTAGGTAGCTGCCTCACGCATCATTGGTTTTCTCTTTTCTTTATGCTCTTGCGCCCTAGAGTGAAATGATGGTTGCTTTGTCCGTCCAGCTTAATGCGGGAAAGGTGGGGCTTTGTGATTTGGCCCCTCATCGCTCATTTTCTACTATTGCGGCGCTACGACCGGGGTGCCTCCAATTCCAACCGCTGCTCTGAACTGTAATTTGGTGCATCGCACGTGGAACAAGACGGTGGATGAGCCACATGTCGGCCAAAGGGGTCCTGTTAAGTGTGTCGCCGTTTCGTGTGCGGACTGACCCTGCTTGAGTCGCTACGCCAACACGACAGGTGTAGCCTACCACTTGGTTTTGCTCCTTGGTGAATCCCGACTATATTGATCTAAAAAGATACGTACTGAACTACCCTTTCCGTCTCATTTTTTCAGACGTCTCGATTTATAGGGCGTGCACGTAGTTCTAGGTCATCCATTTGACTAACTAAATCTGAGTTACTATATCACAAAAAGTATATCATTGGATTATTAAGCGGATGTAGTTTCTAAACATATACTGTTCATCACATATATAGCCAGTTAAATTCTCAACCTAGAACAATGTGCATGCCATGTAAACCGATACGGAGGAAGTATAGTAGTAAAAATGACGTGATTTTACCGAGCGATCAGCGGGGGAGCATGGCCTGTCATGGGGTCCCACGTGTCATGATGTACCAAGGCGATGCGCGTGTCCCTCTTGAGGCAGAAGCAAAACTACGTGGTTTGAGATGATGGCGAACCGAAGTGTGAAATAATGGTTGCTTCGTCCGTCTGGGAAGGTGCGGCATTGTGATTTGACGTCTCATTGCTCATTACTACTACTACTGGGGCGGTACGACTGGGGTGCATCCCCCCTGCTGTTCTGCACTGTTATTTGGTGCTTGACACGTCGACCCGGTTGCTATATGTCCCACATGTCGGCGACAGGAAGTACAGAATTCATGAAAGCGAGCGTCGACGGAGGAGTACAAGACACGGCTTGGGTTTTTGCTACTTCGCGCGATCCATCGATACAAACCCGGACTAAAAAAAGGTGAGGGCGGGTCTTTTCCCGCGCGGCGGGCAGGGGAGTTTGGCATAGTCTGTTCGAGGCAAGGAGGCAGGAAGGGAAACAAGCAAATAAAGGTTGAGCGACTTAGTTTTGGGAAAATCTGATTTTATGGAGTACGTACCCACTAGGGTTTATAGGGCTCATCTAAAAAACATTCGTTTTTCTGTTTTATAAGTCTCAACTCTACTACTAGTAGTAGTACCATCACATGTTGGATTTTGAGATGCGTTAGATCACCCGATGCAAGCGGTGTCAAGAGAAAACTCACCAATGCATGTAGAAGTTCATGGAAATTTAGTGGTCATTTATGCATTCGTTCTAATTAATGCCTCGGTAAACATAACTTCCTGAGAAAATGAGCGTACTAATTACTTGTGCAAACTAGGAGTGCAAAATTAATTCGACCACTCACCGTCTACCTTGGTTGGAGAGATTTTGAAATTGAGCCATAAACTGGAAAGGAGGGAGTAGGAACTTTTGTCTCGATTACTATTTGTGGCCTTGTATAGATGCAAAATGTATTTTTTTTATAGTGGCCTTGTATAAGTAAATGGAGGGAGTACTAAAGGACATATATATTCCAAACAATATGATAATCTCTCTAACCAAGGTAGTAGGGACGAGGAGTAAACGGAGGGAGTAGTAAAATTTTCTCCTCGTCCTGTGAGCCACCGCGCGCGTGGGCGAGGGAGCGGGCGTAAGGCGTACAGTACTACTACTAGTAAGCAAGCTTCACCTCATCCTGCGAGCCACCGCGCCCGTGGGCGGGGGAGACGGCGTACTAAGCAAGCTTCTCCTCGTTCTGCGAGTTGACGGGACACATCAAAAGTACTCCAGAGTATAGAGCCTTGCCTCTAAGGTAGGCCCCACATGGTTTGCCTCTTTTTTAACATAACGCGTCAGGTCACAATTTGTTTGTTCACCTGTGGTAGACGATCCTCCCTCCACCAAGTGGACAACCAGTACACGGTCAAATTACCACGTGGGCTGCCTTTTCGTACAGAAATGAGCTCCACCGTGTACCCGCGCGGGTGTGGTTGGGAAAGAGACGAGAGTACGTGCGCCGTGCGTGCACCTCTTCTCTTCGTGCACGTCCCCCACCTACGTGGGTGTGTGTGAGAGATACAAACCTAGAAAAATGGCTTGTGCGGAATAACTACTCTTCGTAAGCCATTGTAAGAGTGGACAAAATGGTGAAGGAGGAGATAGGGGAGCGGCGGAGGTGTGCGATTCTTCGCCGGCGTTTGGCCTCGTTTAAATAGGAGATTAAATAGACGGCGGACGGGAGGAGCTTGGCCGGCGTTGTGTTTAATGTCGGCCCGGTCATGAACGGAAGTGTGTCCAGAGTGGGTTTCTCGGCTTCCACACGGGCGGGTTTCATGGAGGCGTTTGAATGCGGCAAGGAGGCGTGTTCAGTCGGGCGTGTAGCAAGTGGCGCCCTCGACTCTGACGTAGGACACCGCGCCGTTCTTCCACTGACGTGTGGGCTCTTTGGGTACATGGCCTGCATGTCAGTGACCCAACGCAGGCAGTGCACAGCAGAGGAACCTTTGGTGGGCCAGGGCGGTCAGAAGCAGGCATTTCATAAACTGATGATTGTTCATTGAGTGTGGCATCATCCTTTTCATGTAGATAAGCCTACTATGTTGATAGCCCGTTCGATACGTTGTGATTCATAAAGACCACTTCAAACATCAATGTTCTGCTTATCACAGATAAGATTGATTAATACCCGTAACAATCCATGTCCTTAACAAAGGGTGCATGCACGTATAGTTTGAGCGTGTGTCTTGCGTCGTGTGATGTGTGCATGAAGGTGTGCGAGTGTTGCGTGCGTGCAAGGGTACGTTTCAGTGTTGCATGCATGTGTGCGTACGTGCGTGTGTTCGTGAGTGCATGTGTACGTGTCAGTGTTGCACGCCTGCATGTGTGCATGTGTTCGTTATGTGTACGTGTCAGTGTTGCACGCCTGCATGCGTGCGTGTCTTGCGTGCGTGCATGTGTACGTGCGGGGTGAAGCTACACGTTAGTCGACTGACTTTTTCATCTCTGGTCATTAGATTTTCCAGCCGTTGGATACGAAATCAAGGGCCTGCAGTTTATCATCAAACTCCACCCCCCTGAGCCGCCAGCCACCACTGGCCGAACCGCCGGCCCCCGCCGCCCGCGGCCGGCCCGCGCCGCGACGCCACCCCGCCC